>NC_069499.1:358071442-358288942 GCF_027579735.1 Bombina bombina
ATTTCAAATGACTAACAAAATAATACTTTATCCTCCCCTGATGAGGATCTATCTGATACAGAAGATCCTTCCTCAGACATTGACACTGATAAAATCTACTTATTTATTTAAAATAGAGTATATGCGTTCTTTATTAAAAGAAGTGTTAATTACTTTGGATATTGAGGTAACCAGTCCTCTTGACGTTCAGTCTAATAAACGTTTAAATGCTGTTTTTAAACCACCTGTGGTTTCTCCAGGGTTTTTCCTATTCCTGAGGCTATTTCTGATATGATTTCTAAGGAATGATAAAACTTGGTCCTGGAAATGACAAAAAAAGAAGAGGCGCTCTGGTGCAGATAAACCCAACAATAAGTGAGATTTCCAAAAGAAAAAATACTAGTACTCACAAAAGTATTTGCACTTCCAGTGCAATAATCCACAAGCCGAAACTTCAGAGCCGTTCGGCTGACTCTTTCTCTCCCGATATGCTGATATGCTCCCGGCAGTATTCAGGCCCCTAGGAGAAATGAAGCATAGAACACCTTTGGTGCAGATAACCCTTACCAATATGGGACTGCTAACAGTGGATAGGTGTATATACTCACAAACGTGTATGCACAATCAGTGCAATATCGAGCGGACCGAAACTTTATAGAGCCGTTCGGCTGACTTCCCAAAAAGGTAGCTGGTACTCTCAAACGTCCGGTGGAAAAGAATAGTTCAAAGCAAGGTAGAACAATATAAAAACTTTTATTAAAATTCTTAAAACTTCGCTACGCGTTTCTCGGCTGCACGCCGTTTCATCAGGCTCATAAATTTAGTGAACTACCTTGCTGTCTTAAAAGGCTGAGTTAACCAATGGGAATGGTTTGTGTAATACACACCCACCATAACTCTCACACCAATGGAGATGGTTTATATGTTACACACCCACCGTAACACGTGTGTTAATTGATTAGGTGCTACGTCTCTCACAATACTAAATAACTAACAGAATAATATCTTAGCTGACAACAAATAACATATCAATAAATACATTTCTTCTGTTATGTGTGATCAGTCCACGGGTCATCATTACTTCTGGGATATAACTCCTCCCCAACAGGAAATGCAAGAGGATTCACCCAGCAGAGCTGCATATAGCTCCTCCCCTCTACGTCACTCCCAGTCATTCTCTTGCACCCAACGACTAGATAGGATGTGTGAGAGGACTATGGTGATTATACTTAGTTTTTATAACTTCAATCAAAAGTTTGTTATTTTACAATAGCACCGGAGCGTGTTATTACCTCTCTGGCAGAGTTTGAAGAAGAATCTACCAGAGTTTTTTACTATGATTTTAACCGGAGTAGTTAAGATCATATTGCTGTTTCTCGGCCATCTGAGGGAGGTAAAAGCTTCAGATCAGGGGACAGCGGGCAGATGAATCTGCATTGAGGTATGTAGCAGTTTTTATTTTCTGAATGGAATTGATGAGAAAATCCTGCCATACCGTAATGACATGTATGTATACTCTACACTTCAGTATTCTGGGGATGGTATTTCACTGGAATTACGCTGTTAAAAGTACATTAAACCTTTTAATAGGTATTTATTATGTTAAACGTTTTTGCTGGAATGTAGAATCGTTTGCATTTTCTGAGGTACTGAGTGAATAAATGTTTGGGCATTATTTTTCCACTTGGCAGTTTGCTTGTTTTAATTGTGACAGTTTCGTTTCTCTCTCACTGCTGTGTGTGAGGGGGAGGGGCCGTTTTTGGCGCTCTTTGCTACGCATCAAAAATTTCCAGTCAGTTACTCTTGTATTTCCTGCATGATCCGGTTCATCTCTAACAGAACTCAGGGGTCTTCAAACTTCTTTGGAGGGAGGTAGATTCTCTCAGCAGAGCTGTGAGACTTATATATTGACTGTGATTAAAAACGTTGCTCTGTAATTTTTATGTTTCAAATTTAATTATTGTTACTTTACTAATGGGAACAAACCTTTGCTAAAAGTTGTGTTGTTTTCAAGGATTGATGCTATAACTGTTTTTCAGTTCATTATTTCAACTGTCATTTAATCGTTTAGTGCTTCTTTGAGGCACAGTACGTTTTTGTTAAATAAGATTGTAACCAAGTTACAAGTTTATTGCTAGTGTGTTAAACATGTCTGATTCAGAGGAAGATACCTGTGTCATTTGTTCCAATGCCAAGGTGGAGCCCAATAGAAATTTATGTACTAACTGTATTGATGCTACTTTAAATAAAAGCCAATCTGTACAAATTGAACAAATTTCACCAAACAGCGAGGGGAGAGTTATGCCGACTAACTCGCCTCACGTGTCAGTACCTGCATCTCCCGCCCGGGAGGTGCGTGATATTGTGGCGCCTAGTACATCTGGGCGGCCATTACAGATAACATTACAAGATATGGCTACTGTTATGACTGAAGTTTTAGCTAAATTACCAGAACTAAGAGGCAAGCGTGATCACTCTGGGGTGAGAACAGAGTGCGCTGATAATGCTAGGGCCATGTCTGATACTGCGTCACAGCTTGCAGAGCATGAGGACGGAGAGCTTCATTCTGTGGGTGACGGTTCTGATCCAAACAGATTGGATTCAGATATTTAAAATTTTAAATTTAAATTGGAGAACCTCCGTGTATTACTAGGGGAGGTTTTAGCGGCTCTTAATGATTGTAACACTGTTGCAATACCAGAGAAATTGTGTAGGTTGGATAAATACTTTGCGGTACCGGCGAGTACTGACGTTTTTCCTATACCTAAGAGACTAACTGAAATTGTTACTAAGGAGTGGGATAGACCCGGTGTGCCGTTCTCACCCCCTCCAATATTTAGAAAGATGTTTCCAATAGACGCCACCACACGGGACTTATGGCAAACGGTCCCTAAGGTGGAGGGAGCAGTTTCTACTTTAGCTAAGCGTACCACTATCCCGGTGGAGGGATAGCTGTGCTTTTTCAGATCCAATGGATAAAAAATTAGAGGGTTACCTTAAGAAAATGTTTGTTCAACAAGGTTTTATATTGCAACCCCTTGCATGCATCGCGCCGATTACGGCTGCGGCAGCATTTTGGATTGAGTCTCTGGAAGAGAACCTTAGTTCAGCTACGCTGGACGACATTACGGACAGGCTTAGAGTCCTTAAACTAGCTAATTCATTCATTTCGGAGGCCGTAGTACATTTAACCAAACTTACGGCTAAGAACTCAGGATTCGCCATTCAGGCACGTAGGGCGCTGTGGCTAAAATCCTGGTCAGCTGATGTAACTTCTAAGTCCAAATTACTTAATATACCTTTCAAGGGGCAAACTTTATTTGGGCCCGGTTTGAAAGAAATTATCGCTGACATTACAGGAGGTAAGGGCCACGCCCTGCCTCAAGACAAAGCCAAAGCTAAGGCTAGACAGTCTAATTTTCGTCCCTTTCGGAATTTCAAAGCAGGAGCAGCACCAACTTCCACTGCACCAAAACAGGAAGGAGCTGTTGCTCGTTACAGACAAGGCTGGAAACCTAACCAGTCCTGGAACAAGGGCAAGCAGGCCAGGAAACCTGCTGCTGCCCCAAAGACAGCATGAATCGAGGGCCCCCGATCCGGGACCGGATCTAGTGGGGGGCAGACTCTCTCTCTTCGCCCAGGCTTGGGCAAGAGATGTTCAGGATCCCTGGGCGCTAGAGATCATATCTCAGGGATACCTTCTAGACTTCAAATTCTCTCCCCCAAGAGGGAGATTTCATCTGTCAAGGTTGTCAACAAACCAGATAAAGAAAGAAGCGTTTCTACGCTGTGTACAAGATCTGTTATTAATGGGAGTGATCCATCCGGTTCCGCGGTCGGAACAAGGACAAGGGTTTTACTCAAACCTGTTTGTGGTTCCCAAAAAAGAGGGAACTTTCAGGCCAATCTTGGATTTAAAGATCCTAAACAAATTCCTAAGAGTTCCATCGTTCAAGATGGAAACTATTCGGACAATTTTACCCATGATCCAAAAGGGTCAGTACATGACCACAGTGGATTTAAAGGATGCTTACCTTCACATACCGATTCACAAAGATCATTACCGGTATCTAAGGTTTGCCTTCTTAGACAGGCATTACCAGTTTGTAGCTCTTCCATTCGGATTGGCTACGGCTCCAAGAATCTTCACAAAGGTTCTGGGTGCCCTTCTGGCGGTACTAAGACCGCGAGGAATTTCGGTAGCTCCGTACCTAGACGACATTCTGATACAAGCTTCAAGCTTTCAAACTGCCAAGTCTCATACAGAGTTAGTTCTGGCATTTCTAAGGTCGCATGGATGGAAAGTGAACGAAAAGAAGAGTTCTCTCTTTCCTCTCACAAGAGTTCCATTCTTGGGGACTCTGATAGATTCTGTAGAAATGAAGATTTATCTGACAGAAGACAGATTAACAAAGCTTCTAAATGCATGCCGTGTCCTTCATTCCATTCAACTCCCGTCAGTAGCTCAATGCATGGAGGTGATCGGCTTAATGGTAGCAGCAATGGACATAGTACCCTTTGCACGTCTACATCTCAGACCGCTGCAATTGTGCATGCTGAGTCAGTGGAATGGGGATTACTCAGACTTGTCCCCTACTCTGAATCTGGATCAAGAGACCAGAAACTCTCTTCTATGGTGGCTTTCTCGGCCACATCTGTCCAGGGGGATGCCATTCAGCAGGCCGGACTGGACAATTGTAACAACAGACGCCAGCCTACTAGGTTGGGGCGCTGTCTGGAATTCTCTGAAGGCTCAGGGACAATGGAATCAGGAGGAAAGTCTCCTGCCAATAAACATTCTGGAATTGAGAGCAGTTCTCAATGCCCTTCTGGCTTGGCCCCAGTTAAAAACTCGGGGGTTCATCAGGTTTCAGTCGGACAACATCACGACTGTAGCTTACATCAACCATCAAGGAGGGACAAGAAGCTCCCTAGCAATGATGGAAGTATCAAAGATAATTCGCTGGGCAGAGTCTCACTCTTGCCACCTGTCAGCAATCCACATCCCGGGAGTGGAGAACTGGGAGGCGGATTTCTTGAGTCGCCAGACTTTTCATCCGGGGGAGTGGGAACTTCATCCGGAGGTCTTTGCCCAAATACTTCGAAGTTGGGGCAAACCAGAGATAGATCTCATGGCGTCTCGCCAGAACGCCAAACTTCCTCGCTACGGGTCCAGATCCAGGGATCCGGGAGCGGTTCTGATAGATGCTTTGACAGCACCTTGGAACTTCGGGATGGCTTATGTGTTTCCACCCTTCCCGCTGCTTCCTCGATTGATTGCCAAAATCAAGCAGGAGAGAGCATCAGTGATTCTAATAGCGCCTGCATGGCCACGCAGGACTTGGTATGCAGATCTAGTGGACATGTCATCCTGTCCGCCTTGGTCTCTACCTCTAAGACAGGACCTTCTGATACAGGGTCCATTCAAACATCAAAATCTAACTTCTCTGAAGCTGACTGCTTGGAAATTGAACGCTTGATTTTATCAAAACGTGGTTTTTCTGAGTCGGTTATTGATACCCTGATACAGGCTAGGAAGCCTGTTACCAGAAGGATTTACCATAAGATATGGCGTAAATACCTATACTGGTGCGAATCCAAAGGTTACTCCTGGAGTAAGGTTAGGATTCCTAGGATATTGTCCTTTCTACAGGAAGGTTTAGAAAAGGGTTTATCGGCTAGTTCATTAAAGGGACAGATCTCAGCTCTGTCCATCTTGTTACACAGGCGTCTGTCAGAAAATCCAGACGTCCAGGCCTTTTGTCAGGCTTTAGTTAGGATCAAGCCTGTGTTTAAAACTGTTGCTCCGCCATGGAGTTTAAACCTTGTTCTTAACGTTCTACAAGGAGTTCCGTTTGAACCCCTTCATTCCATTGATATAAAGTTGTTATCTTGGAAAGTGTTATTTTTAATGGCTATTTCTTCGGCTCGGAGAGTCTCTGAGTTATCAGCTTTACATTGTGATTCTCCTTATTTGATTTTTCATTCAGATAAGGTAGTTCTGCGTACAAAACCTGGGTTCTTACCTAAGGTAGTCACTAACAGGAACATCAATCAAGAGATCGTGGTGCCTTCCCTGTGCCCGAATCCTTCTTCAAAGAAGGAACGTCTTCTACACAATCTGGATGTAGTTCGTGCCCTCAAGTTCTACTTGCAGGCAACTAAGGATTTTCGACAAACGTCTTCCCTGTTTGTCATTTATTCTGGTCAGAGGAGAGGTCAAAAAGCTTCGGCTACCTCTCTCTCCTTCTGGCTTCGTAGCATAATTCGTTTAGCCTATGAGACTGCTGGACAGCAGCCTCCTGAAAGAATTACAGCTCATTCTACTAGAGCTGTGGCTTCCACTTGGGCCTTTAAGAATGAGGCCTCTGTTGAACAGATTTGCAAGGCTGCAACTTGGTCTTCGCTTCATACTTTTTCCAAATTTTACAAATTTGACACTTTTGCTTCTTCGGAGGCTATTTTTGGGAGAAAGGTTCTTCAGGCAGTGGTTCCTTCTGTATAATGAGCCTGCCTATCCCTCCCGTCATCCGTGTACTTTTGCTTTGGTATTGGTATCCCAGAAGTAATGATGACCCGTGGACTGATCACACATAACAGAAGAAAACATAATTTATGCTTACCTGATAAATTCCTTTCTTCTGTTGTGTGATCAGTCCACGGCCCGCCCTGTTTTTTAAGGCAGGTAAATATCTTTTAAATTATACTCCAGTCACCACTTCACCCTTGGTTTCTCCTTTCTCGTTGATTCTTGGTCGAATGACTGGGAGTGACGTAGAGGGGAGGAGCTATATGCAGCTCTGCTGGGTGAATCCTCTTGCATTTCCTGTTGGGGAGGAGTTATATCCCAGAAGTAATGATGACCCGTGGACTGATCACACAACAGAAGAAAGGAATTTATCAGGTAAGCATAAATTATGTTTTTTAGCAACATCAAACGACGTATTACAAATAGACATAATGACTCGTCTTATATTTGATACACGACATATGTACAATGATCTAAATTTTATATACATGATATGTACTAGTAAATGTCCTCTAGATTCTGAATTTCAGGGGATCACCCCTGCTTAACATATATCTATATATGCTCTGTGTGCATAAGACATTTTTAGCTGTGTTATTACTATAATGCTTACATACATAATGCCATACATCATACAGGTACGATTTCTGCTTGATAACATAATGCATTGAGATGGTAATTAAATGTTATGATGTTCGTTTTAAATGTAGTGATGTTCGTTTTAAATGTAGTAGATCTCTATATGTTTCTTAATATTTTGGATCTAAACCAATTTAGTTTGGGAGATAATAACATTCTGTTATTTAAATCTAAACAATAATAAAAATTCAAAGTACTAAGTGATCCCAAATTGCAATTTCAAGCCCTCCATGTTTTTAATAAATTTGTAATAGTATCGATAACATTGTAATGAGGTTTGAAATAATGTGATATAATCCTATAATTTCTATAAAACCTATACCAAGAAATGTATATCCTCTGTGCAGTGAATATCGAGTAAATATTTTTATATGTTATACTGAATTGAATCAAGGTTATAGAGGTTGTGTGAAAAAATGAACCCTAATTTAATGTATGTACCATTGATATAGTGAAACTATAAGTGACATTAATCTAATGGTAGTGCTAATTGATTCTAAGTGTAACCAGGGAATTGTGAAGTACTACTACTAATAATAATAAATAAATATAACTAAAAAAAGGGGGGTGGTGTCTGGTGATGGTTAATGTGTTGTGAAAAAATGTGATGCAACAAATAATTAATGTTGCTATACTTATAATTGTCTAGTGAAATGTCCATATAGTGTGACATTGAATTAACTTAGTAGAAGAAATTGGTAATAAAGTTGGTAAAAAAGTTTTGTGAATATACCAGTGTAATATATATATATATATGTGTAATTCAGTATATATATGTGTTTTGTGAATATACATATTGTACATATGTCGTGTATCAAATATAAGACGAGTCATTATGTCTATTTGTAATACGTCGTTTGATGTTGCTAAAAATGTATTTATTGATATGTTATTTGTTGTCAGCTAAGATATTATTCTGTTAGTTATTTAGTATTGTGAGAGACGTAGCACCTAATCAATAACACACGTGTTACGGTGGGTGTGTAACATATAAACCATCTCCATTGGTGTGAGAGTTATGGTGGGTGTGTATTACACAAACCATTCCCATTGGTTAACTCAGCCTTTTAAGACAGCAAGGTAGTTCACTAAATTTATGAGCCTGATGAAACGGCGTGCAGCCGAGAAACGCGTAGCGAAGTTTTAAGTATTTTAATAAAAGTTTTTATATTCTACCTTGCTTTGAACTATTCTTTTCCACCGGACGTTTGAGAGTACCAGCTACCTTTTTGGGAAGTCAGCCGAACGGCTCTATAAAGTTTCGGTCCGCTCGATATTGCACTGATTGTGCATACACGTTTGTGAGTATATACACCTATCCACTGTTAGCAGTCCCATATTGGTAAGGGTTATCTGCACCAAAGGTGTTCTATGCTTCATTTCTCCTAGGGGCCTGAATACTGCCGGGAGCATATCAGCATATCGGGAGAGAAAGAGTCAGCCGAACGGCTCTGAAGTTTCGGCTTGTGGATTATTGCACTGGAAGTGCAAATACTTTTGTGAGTACTAGTATTTTTTCTTTTGGAAATCTCACTTATTGTTGGGTTTATCTGCACCAGAGCGCCTCTTCTTTTTTTGTCATTTCCAGGACCAAGTTTTATCCTCACGTATATTTTGGAGAGAGCTGCTGTTGTTCTGGGGATACTACATTGCACCACTCCTCAGGAATTTTGGGACTTTCAGTACACTGAACATATATGGACATTTTTGTTGTATATTAATACCAAGGAATCTACCAAGTACTCATTTGTTATTATTAATGATCAGTTATTATTGACCATTTATATATATATATATATATATATATATATATATATATATATATATATATATATATATAATTTTATAGTTGTATTATTGTTTTTTATATATATTTTTCACAAAAAACAGAAAATATCACAATTAGAATCTCCACCTTAGGAATAGCATTGAATAGGCGCACCTCTTTTTTTCTAAACACACTTTGTTAGTGTTGTTCCTTCTAATTTTTCTAAGGAATGGAATAAGCCAGGTACTTCCTTTATTCCTTCTTCAAGGTTTAAAAAATTGTATCCTTTACCAGCAAAATCTATAGAGTTTTGGGAATAAATCCCCAAAGTTGATGGGGCAATTTCTACTCTTGCTAAACGTACCACTATTCCTATGGAAGATAGTACTTCCTTTAAGGATCCTTTAGATAGGAAGCTTGAATCTCATCTAAGGAAGGCCTATTTATATTCAGGTTCTTCTCAGACCTGCAATTTCTTTGGCTGATGTTGCGGCTGCATCAACTTTCTGGTTGGAGAATTTAGCGCAACAAGAATTGGATTCTGACATATCTAGCATTATTCGCTTACTGCAATATGCTAATCATTTTATTTGTGATGCCATTTTTGATATTATCAAAATTGATGTTAGATCCATGTCTTTAGCTATTTTAGCTAGAATAGCTTTGTGGCTTAAATCTTGGAATGCTGATATGACATCTAAATCTTGATTACTATCTCTTTCCAAGGTAATAATTTATTTGGTTCTCAGTTGGATTCTATTATTTCAACTGTTACTGGGGGAAAGGGAGTTTTTTTGCCTCAGGATAAAAAACCTAAGGGTAAATCTAAGGCTTCTAACCGTTTTCGCTCCTTTCGTCAAAATAAGGAACAAAAACCCAATCTTTCCCCCAAGGAATCTGTTTCCAATTGTAAGCCTTCCTCAAATTGGAATACATCCAAGCCATTTAAGAAACCAAAGTCACTCTGTATGACCTTGAATCGTATGTAATAGCCCCATTTGATTTGAAAGCGATACTCCATAATCCAGTGGCTTAAATCTTGGAATGCTGACATGACTTATAAGTCTATATTGCTATCACTTTCTTTCCAAGGTAATACGTTATTTGGTTCTTAGTTGGATTCAATTATTTTAACTGTCACTGGGGGGAAGGGAATTTTTTTGCCTTCTAACCGCTTTCGTTCCTTTCAACAAATTAAGGAACAGAAACCTAATCCTTCCCCCAAGGAATCCGTTTCCAATTGGAAACCTTCTTTAAACTGGAATAAATCCAAGCCATTTAAAAAACCAAAGCCAGCCCCTAAGTCCGCATGAAGGTGCGGCCCTCATTCCAGCTCAGCTGGTATGGAACAGATTAAGATTTTTTCAGGATGTTTGGACAAATTCTGTCCGACATCGGTGGATTCTGAGTATTGTCTTTCAGGGGTATCGAATAGGATTCAGAGTAACACCTCCTGTGAGAAGATGTTTTTCTCTCACGCATCCCAGCAAATCCAGTAAAGGTTCAGGCTTTTCTGAAATGTGTTTCAGACCTAGAGCTTTCAGGGGTAATCATGCCAGTTCCATTTCAGAAACCGGGTCTGGGGATTTATTCAAATCTATTCATTGTCCCAAAGAAAGGAAAATTATTCAGACCAGTTCTGGATCTAAAAATTCTGAATCGTTATGTAAGAGTACCAACTTTCACGATGGTGACTATAAGGACTATTCTGCCTTTTGTTCAGCAAGGGCATTATATGTCCACAATAGACTTACAGGATGATTATCTTCATATTCTGATTCATCCAGACCGTTATCAGTTTCTGAGATTCTCTTTTCTAGACAAGCATTACCAATTTGTCGCTCTTCTGTTTGGCCTAGCGACCGCTCCATGAATCTTTTTGAAGGTTCTCGGTGCCCTACTGTCATAGGAAATCAGAGAACAGGGTATTGCGGTGTTTACTTATTTGGACGATATCTTGGTACTAGCTCAGTCTTTACATTCTGTAGAATCTCACACAAATCAACTAGTGTTGTTTCTTCGAAGACATGGTTGGAGCATCAATTTACCAAAAAGTTCTTTGATTCCTCAGACAAGGGTCACCTTTTTAGGTTTCCAGATAGATTCAGTGTCCATGTCTCTAACAGATAAGAGACGTTTAAAATTGGTTTCAGCTTGTCGGAACCTTCAGTCTGTCATTCCCTTCAGTAGCTATGTGCATGGAAGTTTTAGGTCTCATGACTGCAGAATCAGACGCAATCCCCTTTGCTCGTTTTCATATGAGACCTCTCCAGCTTTGTATGCTGAACCAATGGTGCAGGGATTATACAAGGATATCACAATTAATATCCTTAAATCCCAATATTCGACTATCTCTGACTTGGTGGTTAGATCACCATCGTATAGTTCTAGGGGCCTCTCTTGTTCATCCAACCTGGACTGTGATCACAACAGATGCAAGTCTTTCAGGTTGGGGTGCTGTTCGGGGATCTCTGACAGCACAAAGGGTTTGGAAATCTCAAGAGGCGAGATTACCAATCAATATTTTGGAACTCCTTGCAATTTTCAGGGCTCTTCAGATTTGGCCTCTGTTGAAAAGAGAACCGTTCATTTGTTTTCAGACAGACAATATCACTACTGTGGCATATGTCAATCATCAGGGTGGGACTTACAGTCCCAAGCTATGAAAGAAGTATCCCGGATACTTGCATGGGCGGAATCTATCTCCTGTCTAATATCTGCGGTTCATATCCCAGTTATAGACAATTGGGAAGCGGATTATTTCAGCCGTTAAACTTTACATCTGGAGGAGTCGTCCCTCCATCCAGATGTGTTTTCTCAGGTTGTTCAGATGTGAGGTCTTCCAGAAATAGATCTGATGGCTTCTTATCTAAACAAGAAACTTCCCAGGTACCTGTCCAGGGATCCTCAGGCGGAAGCAGTGGATGCGTTGACACTTCCTTGGTGTTATCAACCTGCTTATATTTTCCCGCCTCTAGTTCTTTTTCCAAGAGTGATCTCCAAGATCATCATGGAGCAATCATTTGTGTTGCTGGTGGCCCCAGCATGGCCTCACAGGTTCTGGTATGCGGATCTTGTTCGGATGTCCAGTTGCCATCCTTGTCCACTTCCATTTAGACCGGACCTTCTGTCTAAAGGTCTGTTTTTCCATCAGGATCTCAAATCATTAAATTTGAAGGTATGGAAATTGAACGCTTAGTGCTTAGTCATAAAGGTTTCTCTGACTCAGTGATTAATACTATGTTACAGGCTCGTAAATCTGTTTCTAGAAAGATTTATTATTGAGTTTGGAAGACTTACATTTCATGGTGTTCTTCTCATAAATTCTCTTGGCATTCTTTTAGAATTCCTAGAATTTTACAGTTTCTTCAGGATGGTTTGGATAAGGGTTTGTCTGCAAGTTCCTTGAAAGGACAAATCTCTGCTCTTTCTGATTTATTTTACAGAAAGATTGCTAAACTTCCTGACATTCACTGTTTTGTTCAGGTTTTGGTTCGTATCAAGCCTGTCATTAAATCAGTCTCTCCTCCTTGGAGTCTTAATTTGGTTTTGAAGGCTTTACAGGCTCCTCCATTTGAGCCTATGCATTATTTGGACATTTAAAATACTTTCTTGGAAAGTGTTTTCTTTTTGCCATCTCTTCTGCTAGAAGAGTTTCTGGATTATCTGCTCTCTTGAGAATCTCCTTTTCTGATTTTTCATCAGGATAAGGCAGTTTTGCGGACTTCATTTAAATTCTTACCTAAGGTTGTGAATTCTAACAACATTAATAGAGAAATTGTTGTCCCTTCCTTGTGTCCTAATCCTAAGAATTCTTTGGAGAGATCTTTACATTCTTTGGATGTGGTGAGAGCTCTGAAATATTATGTTGATGCTACTAAAGATTTCAGGAAGACTTCTAGTCTTATCTTTTCTGGTTCTAGGAAAGGTCAGAAGGCTTCTGCCGTTTCCTTGGCATCGTGGTTAAAGCTTTTGATTCTTCAAGCTTATTTGGAGTCGGGTCAAGCCCTGCCTCAGAGAATTACAGCTCATTCTACTAGATCAGTCTCCGCTTCGTGGGCTTTTAAGAATGAAGCTTCAGTTGATCAGATTTGCAAAGCAGCAGCTTGGTCTTCTTTGCATACATTTACTAAATTCTACCGTTTTGATGTATTTGCTTCTTTGGAAGCAGTTTTTGGTAGAAAAATTCTTCAGGCAGCTGTTTCAGTTTGATTCTTCTTCTTATGATTTAAGTTTTTCTTTTCGTTTATGAGAATAAACTTATATTTTTGGTTGTGGATTTTTTTTTTTCAGCGGAAAATGGCTGTTTTTATTTTATCCCTCCCTCTCTAGTGACTCTTGCGTGGAGTTCCACATTTTGGGTATTGCTATCCCATACGTCACTAGCTCATGGACTCTTGCCAATTACATGAAAGTAAACATAATTTTAGTAAGAACTTACCTGATAAATTCATTTTTTTCATATTGGCAAGAGTTCATGAGACCCACCCTTTTTATGGTAGTTATGATTTTTTGTATAAAGCACATTTATTTCCAAATTCCTTTGATGCTTTTTTACTCCTTTTTTTATCACCCCACTACTTGGGTATTCGTTAAACTGAATTGTGGGTGTGGTGAGGGGTGTATTTATAGGCATTTTGAGGTTTGGGAAACTTTGCCCCTCCTGGTAGGATTGTATATCCCATAGGTCACTAGCTCATGGACTCTTGCCAATATGAAAGAAATTAATTTATCAGGTAAGTTCTTACATAAATTGTGTTTTCTCTTCCTTGGAGTCTCAATTTGGTTTTTAAGATTTTGCAGGGTCCTCCTTTTGAGCCTATGTATTCTTTGGATATTAAACTACTTTCTTGGAAAGTGTTATTTCTTTTGGCTGTCTCTTCTGCTAGAAGACTTTCCGGATTGTCTGCTCTCTCTTATGAGTCTCCTTATCTGATTTTCCATCAAGATAAAGCTATTTTGCGGACTTCATTTACATTTTTACCTAAAGATGTGAATTCTAACAACATCAATAGGGAAATTGTTGTTCCTTCCTTGTGTCCTAATCCTAAGAATACTCTTGAAAGGTCTCTACATTCTTTGGATGTGGTAAGAACTTGGGGGCTCCTTTTAACTAAGGAAGCTAGTATTTTCAGTACATTCATTTATCACAATATATTAGCTCCCTCTCAATTATAATAGTCATTTGCGTGATAGCCGCATTAAACAGTGTTCATAGCAGAGAATATCAGTAGCTAATTAGTATAATTTAGACTTGGTTGAAATTGGTTGGTAGTATGAACCTACATAATAGTTAATAGCAGTTAAGCCGCTATCCAGAGTACTTGTTTAAACCCTTATAAAACCTATATACAGGTGAAACTCAAAAAATTTGAATATCGTGCAATAGTTTATTTCACTAATGCAACTTAAAAGGTGAAACTAATATGTGAGAGAGACTCATTACATGCAAAGCAAGATAGTTCAAGCCGTGATTTGTCATAATTGTGATGATTATGGCTTACAGCTCATGAAAACCCCAGAAAATTAGAATATTGTGAAAAGGTGCAATATTCTAGGCTCAGTGTCCCCCTCTAATCAGCTAATTAAGCCATAACACCTGCAAAGGGTTCCTGAGCCTTTAAATGGTCTCTCAGTCTGGTTCAGTAGGAATCACAATCATGGGAAAGACTGCTGACATGACAGTTGGGCAGAAAACCATCATTGACACCCTCCATAAGGAGGGAAAGCATCAAAAGGTAATTGCAAAAGAAGAAGTTGGATGTTCCCAAAGTGCTTTTTCAAAGCACATTAATAGAAAGTTATGTGGAAGTGAAAAGTGTGGAAGAAAAAGGTGCACAAGCAGCAGGGATGACCACAGCCTGGAGAGGATTGTCAGGAAAAGGCCATTCAAAAGTGTTGGGGACTTTCACAAGGAGTGGACTGAGACTGGAGTCAGTGCATTAAGAGCCACCACAAACAGACGAATCCTGGACATTGGCTTCAAATGTCGTATTCCACTTGTCAAGCCACTCCTGAACAACAAACAACGTCAGAAGCGTCTTACCTGGGCTAAAGAAAAACAGATCTGGTCTGTTGCTCAGTGGTCCAAAGTCCTCTTTTCTGATGAGAGCAAATTTTGCATCTCATTTGGAAACCAAGGACCTAGAGTATGGAGGAAGAATGGAGAGGCACACACTGCAAGATGCTTGAAATCCATTGTGAAGTTTCCACAGTCTGAGTTGATTTGGGGAGCCATGTCATCTGCTGGTGTTGGTTCACTGTGCTTCATTAAGTCCAGGGTCAACGCAGCCGTCTACCAGGAGATTTTGGAGCACTTCATGCTTCCTTCCGCAGACGAGCTCTATGGGGATGCTGACTTCATTTTCCAGCTTGGCACTTGCTACCACTGCCAAAAGCACCAAAACCTGGTTCAATGACCGTGGGATTTACTGTGCTTGATTGGCCAGCAAACTCGCCTGACCTGAACCCCATAGAGAATCTATGGGGCATTGCCAAGAGAAAGATGACACATGATACCGAACAATACAGAAGAGCTGAAGGCCGCTATTGAAGCATCCTGGTCTTCCATAACACCTCAGCAGTGCCACAGGCTGATAGCTTCCATGCCACGCCGCATTGAAGCAGTAATTGCTGCAAAAGGGGCCCAAACCAAGGTCTGAGTACATATAGTATGCATTCTTATACTTTTCAGAGGTCCGATATTGTTTTATGTACAATCCTTGTTTTATTGATTGCATGTCATATTCTAATTTTCTGAGATTATGGCTTAAAGCTCATGAAAACCCCAAATCCACAATCATCACAATTATGACAAATCACGCCTTGAACTATCTTGCTTTGCATGTAATGAGTCTATCTCATATATTAGTTTCATCTTTTAAGTTGCATTAGTGAAATAAATGAACTTTTGCACGATATTCTAATTTCTTTTGCACCACCCCCCAGTCATTCTCTTTGCCGGCTCTAAGCAGGAAGGGTAAAGTGAAAGAGGTGATAAACTGTTAGTTTTTATTTTCTTCAAGCAAGAGTTTATTTTAAAATGGTACCGGTGTGTACTATTTACTCTCAGGCAGGAGATGGGTGAAGATTTCTGCCCGGAGGATGATGATCTTAGCATTTGTAACTAAGATCCAATGCTGTTCCCACAGAGGCTGAGGAGTACAGGAAAACTTCAGTGTGAGGAATGTTTTTTATGCTATACAGCAATGAGGTATGTTCAGTCATTTTTTCTGGAGAGACTGTGATATTTCAGAAAGGCTGACAGTATCCCCACGAGGGTAAGGGTAAGCAGTAATCCTAGACTTATAGTGGCATTACTAAGCTTGCATAAGGGCTAATTGAAATTATGGTTGACACTCAGTTTGAATGATATGAACGAACGGTTGTGTGTACTAGGAGTGCTGTTAAGTTTTTGATTGACAACTTTGAGGGTACATGTTTGTTTTTGTTTTTTTGGGGGGGGGGGGTTTAGACCCCACATGGCTAGTTAAAACGTTTTGTGTGTTTTTGGGAGGCCTTAGAAACATTGAGTGAGATGGGTGGGGCCTAATTTTGCGCCTCAGTTGCGCAGTTGTTTTTTCTTGACAAGCAGCAAGCTACAACACCGGAGGGTCCTGGTGAATCTGCTGTAAAAAATTCGATAAGTTTGATGCATTTTTAAGCAGTTTTGCAGATAGTGTATGCCTTTTTTCTCTTAAAAGCACAGTACCGGTTTTTAAAATTGTTGTTTTTTCACTGAATAAAGTGTTTTCCAAGCTTGCTTGTCTCATTACTAGCCTGTTCAACATGTCTGTTATTGAGGATACTCCTTGTTCAATATGTTTAGAAGCCATTGTGGAACCCCCTCTTAGAATGTGTCCCACATGTACTGATATGTGTATAAATTGCAAACATATTTTGACTTATAAGAGTTTGGCGCTGGATGATTCTCAGACAGAAGGAAATCAGGTTATGCCATCTAGTTCTCCCCAAGTGTCACAACCAGTAACGCCTGCACAAGTGACGCCAAGTAACTCTAGTGAGTCTAATTCTTTCACCTTGCAAGATATGGCCACAGTTATGAATTCTACCCTCACAGAGGTTTTATCTAAACTGCCTGGGTTGCAAGGGAAGCGCAGTAGCTCTGGGTTAAGAACAAATGCTGAGCCTTCTTACGCTTTAGTAGCCGTATCCGATGTACCCTCACAATGTTCTGAAGTAGGGGTGAGGGATTTGCTGTCTTAGGGAGAGATTTCTGATTCAGGAAAGATGCTCCCTCAGACAGACTCATATATGACGGCCTTTAAATTTAAGCTAGAACACCTCCGCTTGTTGCTCAGGGAGGTTTTAGCGACTCTGGATGATTGTGACCATATTGTAGTTCCAGAGAAATTGTGTAAAATGGACAAATATTTAGAGGTTCCTGTCTACACTGATGTTTTTCCGGTCCCTAAGAGGATTTCGGACATTGTTACTAAGGAGTGGGATAGACCAGGTATTCCGTTCGCTCCCCCTCCTACTTTTAAGAAAATGTTTCCCATATCAGACACCATGCGGGACTCGTGGCAGACGGTCCCTAAGGTGGAGGGAGCTATTTCTACCCTGGCTAAGCGTACAACTATACCTATTGAGGACAGTTGTGCTTTCAAAGATCCTATGGATAAAAAAATTAGAGGATCTCCTAAAGAAAATATTTGTTCATCAGGGTTTTCTTCTCCAACCTATAGCGTGCATTGTTCCTGTAACTACTGCAGCTGCTTTTTAGATTGAGGCTCTGGAGGAGGCTCTTCAGGTTGAGACCCCATTAGATGATATTCTGGATAGAATTAGCTCTCAAGCTAGCTAATTCTTTCGTTACAGATGCCGCTTTTCAACTGGCTAAATTAGCGGCAAAGAATTCAGGTTTTGCTATTTTAGCACGTAGAGCGTTATGGCTTAAGTCCATGGTCTGCTGATGTGTCATCAAAATCTAAGCTTTTAGCCATCCCTTTCAAGGGTAAAACCCTATTCGGGCCTGAACTGAAAGAGATCATTTCAGACATCACTGGAGGGAAAGGCCATGCCCTTCCTCAGGATAAGACGAATAAGATGAGGACCAAACAAAATAATTTTTGTTCCTTTCGAAACTTCAAAGGTGGTCCCTCTACCTCTTCCCCTGCCGCAAAGCAAGAGGGGAATTTTGCTCAATCCAAGTCAGTCTGGAGACCTAACCAGACTTGGAACAAGGGTAAACAGGCCAAGAAGCCTGCTACTGCCACCAAGACAGCATGAAGGGGTAGCCCCCGATCTGGGACCGGATCTAGTAGGGGGCAGACTTTCTCTCTTCGCTCAGGCTTGGGCAAGAGACGTTCAGGACTCCTGGGCTTTAGAAATAGTAACCCAGGGTTACCTTCTAGATTTCAAAGATTCTCCCCCAAGGGGGAGATTCCATCTTTCTCAATTGTCTGCAAACCGGACAAAAGTAGAAGACCTATATACCATGGGAGTGATCTGCCCAGTTCCGAAAACAGAACAGGGGCAAGGGTTCTACTCCAATCTGTTTGTAGTTCCCAAAAAAGAGGGAACCTTCAGACCAATTTTGGATCTCAAAATCCTTAACAAATTTCTTAGAGTCCCATCCTTCAAGATGGAGACCATTCGGACTATTTTGCCAATGATCCAGGAGGGTCAATATATGACCACCGTGGACTTAAAGGATGCGTATCTGCACATTCCTATCCACAAAGATCATCACCAGTTCCTCAGGTTCGCCTTTATGGACAATCATTACCAGTTTGTGGCTCTTCC
This sequence comes from Bombina bombina, assembly GCF_027579735.1. Taxonomy (NCBI): domain Eukaryota; kingdom Metazoa; phylum Chordata; class Amphibia; order Anura; family Bombinatoridae; genus Bombina; species Bombina bombina. Next base: position 358,090,126 of record NC_069499.1, read on the forward strand.
CTTGGGGTTGGCCACAGCTCCCAGAATTTTCAGAAAGGTGCTAGGGTCCCTTCTGGCGGTTCTAAGGCTGCGGGGCATAGCTGTGGCGCCTTATCTGGACGATATCTTAATCCAGGCGTCAACTTTCCAACTAGCCAAGTCTCACACGGACATCGTGTTGGCTTTTCTAAGATCTCACGGGTGGAAGGTGAACGTAAAAAAGAGTTCACTTCTCCCTCCCACAAGAGGTTCCTTTCCTGGGAACTCTGATAGATTCGGTGGACATGAAAATATTTCTGACGGAGGTCAGGAAATCAAAAATGTTATCCATCTGCCGAGCTCTTCATTCCATTCCTTCCCGTCAGTGGCTCAGTGTATGGAGGTAATCGGCTTAATGGTAGCGGCAATGGACATAGTTCCGTTTGCTCGCTTGCATCTCAGACCTCTGCAACTTTGCATGCTCAAACAGTGGAATGGGGATTATGCAGATTTATCTCCTCAAATAAATCTGGACCAAGAGACCAGAGACTCTTCTTTGATGGTTGTCACAGGATCATCTGTCCAAGGAAATGTGTTTCCGCAGGCCAGCGTGGGTCATAGTGACGACGGACGCCAGCCTATTGGGCTGGGGTGCAGTCTGGAATTCCCTGAAAGCACAGGGATTGTGGACTCAGGAGGAGGCTCTCCTCCTGATAAATATTCTAGAACTGAGAGCGATATTCAACGCGCTTCAGGCGTGGCCTCAGTTGGCGTCGGCCAGATTCATAAGATTCCAGTCGGACAATATCACGACTGTAGCGTATATCAATCGTCAGGGGGGAACAAAGAGTTCTCTAGCGATGATAGAGGTTACCAAAATAATTTGATGGGCAGAGACTCACTCTTGCCATCATTCAGCAATCTATATCCCAGGAGTGGAGAACTGGGAAGCGGATTTTCTAATTCGCCAGACTTTTCATCCGGCGGAGTGGGAACTCCATCCGGAGGTGTTTGCACAATTGATTCAGCAATGGGGCACACCAGAATTGGATCTGATGGCATCTCTTTAGAATGCCAAACTTCCTCGTTACGGGTCCAGGTCAAGGGATCCTCAGGCAGTACTGATAGATGCTCTGGCAGTACCCTGGTCGTTCAACCTGGCTTATGTGTTTCCACCATTTCCTCTCCTTCCTTGTTTGATTGCCAGAATCAAACAGGAGAGAGCTTCAGTGATTTTGATAGTACCTGCGTGGCCACACAGGACTTGGTATGCAGACCTGGTGGACATGTCATCTCTTCCACCATGGACTCTGCCACTGAGACAGGGCCTTCTGATTCAAGGTCCGTTCCAGCATCCAAATCTAGTTTCTCTGCGACTGACTTCTTGGAGATTGAACGCTTGATCTTATCTAAGTGTGGGTTCTCTGAGTCGGTCATAGATACCTTGATTCAGGCTCGAAAGCCTGTCACCAGGAAAATTTATCATAAGATATGGCGTAAATATCTTTATTGGTGTGAATCCAAAGGCTAATCATGGAGTAAGATCAGGATTCCTAGGATTTTGTCCTTTCTCCAAGAAGGATTGGAGAAGGGGCTATCAGCTAGTTCCTTAAAGGGTCAGATATCTGCTTTATCAATTCTACTGCACAAACGTCTGGCAGATGTTCCAGACGTTCAGTTGTTCTGTCAGGCTTTAGTTAGAATCAAGCCTGTGTTTAAACCTGTTGCTCCGCCATGGAGTTTGAATTTAGTTCTAAATGTTCTTCAAGGGGTTCCGTTTGAACCCATGCATTCTATAGATATTAAGCTTCTATCTTGGAAAGTTCTGTTTCTAGTTGCTATCTCTTCAGCTCGAAGAGTTTCTTAACTATCTGCATTACAATGCGACTCACCTTATCTTGTTTTCCATGCTGATAAGGTGGTTTTGCGTACCAAACCTGGATTCCTTCCTAAGGTTGTTACTAACAGGAATCATTCAGGAAATTGTTGTTCCTTCTCTGTGTCCTAATCCTTCTAAGAAGGAACGTCTGTTGCACAACTTGGACGTGGTTCGTGCTTTGAAGTTTTATTTGCAAGCAACCAAAGATCTCCGTCAAACATCTTCTTTGTTTGTTGTCTATTCTGGAAAGTGTAGAGTTCAAAAGGCTATGGCTACCTCTTTCTTTTTGGCTGAAGAGCATCATCCGTTTGGCATATGAGACTGCTGGACAGCAGCCTCCCGAAAGGGTTACAGCTCACTCTACTAGAGCGGTGGCTTCCACATGGGCTTTTAAAAATGATGCTTCTGTTAAACAAATTTGTAAGGCTGCGACTTGGTCTTCGCTTCATACCTTTTCCAAATTTTCCAAATTTGATACTTTTGGTTCTTCCGAGGCTATTTTTGGTAGAAAGGTTCTGCAAGCAGTGGTGCCTTCCGTTTAGGTTCCTGTCTTGTCCCTCCCTTCCTCCGTGTCCTAAAGCTTTGTTATTGGTATCCCACAAGTAAGGATGAAACCGTGGACTCGGTACATCTTGCAAAAGAAAACAAAATTTATGCTTACCTGATAAATTTCTTTCTTTTGCGATGTACCGAGTCCACGGCCCGCCCTGTCTATTCAAGACAGATAGTATTTTTTATTGAAAGCAGTCACCTCTGCACCTTATAGTTTCTCCTTTTTCTTCCTAAGCCTTCGGTCGAATGACTGGGGGGTGGAGTTAAGGGGGGAGCTATATAGACAGCTCTGCTGTGGGTGCTCTCTTTGCCACTTCCTGTAGGGAAGCATAATATCCCACAAGTAAGGATGAAACCATGGACTCGGTACATCGCAAAAGAGAGAATTTTATCAGGTATGCATAAATTTAGTTTTTTAGAGTTTCACCTGTATATCCACATAGTAACATCTGGAGTAGATAGTCGATATCATTCAGACATTGACGCTATAAGTGCTTTCGATTTTAAGCTGTATCCGAATACTCAGGATCTGTAATCTTGAATCGGTGTGTGTATATGTGTATGTGTATATATATATATATATATATATATATATATATATATACACAACAATTTCAGCACATCTAGTCACCATAACATGCCAGCTCCAGCTTAACCACAATAATTACTTGTGTAATAGTTTTACCAAACTACGCTCATAGTAGATACTATTAGCAGCTTATACTGTATAGAACCCTATTTAATGCACACTATCTTGCAGCACAAATTTATATAATAGTGAACAGTGGTGAATCTGCCGACCATAAGTACCTGTTTAAGTGTCTATATCATTATAATCAATATACAGTTATATTATTATTTGGACCAGATAGTCAATATCTAGACATTGCCGCTATTATCGCTATAGACTTCAAGCTGTATCCAAATACATAGGATTTGTAACTCCTAATTAGTATATGTATCAATAGTATAGCCCAGCGGCTCACGTGACTACATATTTTATCTTGTGTCCACGCTGAAGTTACTTAGGCAACTTTCTATATCAAGCACAGTTTGATAAGTATGTTACAATCCTAATAGATACATTCTAATAATTGGATATTATATTACATGTGTTTAAGCACAACATACATTTCACTCCATGATATATTTAGAGGATATATATTCAAGTGACTATCAATGTAATCAGACAAGTGATCAATTAAATATAGTGGCTTTACATCTCTATGACGATCAAAATTTGCGGGTGCCTTTATTGTGAATTCTATTTTTGTGGAGCACATAGATTATCTATTTTAACGTCTTATAAGATTAGAAACCAAGCCACAAAATTATACTACTACCAATACTAATTTTCCTTATATTCTTTTACATTTTATTTTCCCATTTTAACTAGTCAATAAAAGTTGTTTTATTTTTAAGTCACCTTCTGCCTTTATAGTCTGGGCATAGAGTGCTGAAATTGCATTCTTTGGTGGAATCTCTTCTTTTTCCCCACGATCAAACTATCATTTCTAGTGCAAAACACCACTCCCAATCATAGATAATCATTTGGTAGTTTTATTTTGACTATCTGAATTAGAAACATTAGATTGGGGACTGCCTTTAATAGTGCCTTTGCTTGTTGTTTTATTCAAAGAAAGAGAAGCAGTCTGCTAGGAAGAAACAGCTCAGTGGCTTGTTCTTTGACCCGGTTTCCACCTGGGAGTAGCTTCTTTTAGCCCAATTGTGCTTTTCACAGAGAAAAAACTTTCCTGAAGTATATCAGTCTGATTATGTCTAACAAGGTCAGTCCAGCCCCGAAATAGGCAATTATCCTGTGAGCAAGGGAAATGGCAACCTCAGACAATCATTTCGGCCTCCTGTTGTGCCTCGTCGTTGAGATGCAGCCATATCCCTCTGAGCACATTAGGCAAGCAGTCCATGACTGGTTCCCCAATCACCCTTAGGGAGACTTTCCCCAGGGTCATATTACAAATACATACAGAAAGAGAAGCAGTCTGGCAGGAACGAAGAACCGATTAGTGGCTTGTCCTATGACCAGGTTTAGTCCAATTGTGATTTTCACAGAGGGAAACTTTCCTGAAGTATATCAGTCTGATCCCGTCCATCAAGGTCAGTCCAGCTCGAAATACCATGTAATTTTCCTCTGAACAAGTTTTCCTCTATGAAAAGCACAATTGCATGTATATATGTTGATTTAATTTAAATCACTAGCTGATTTAAATAATGGTATTCTACATAAAGATTTCACTTTTAGAATAATAACTTTTCAGATTATTTTTCCAATTATATCAGAAAATTACCGATTTAGTTATATACTATTAGAAATACGTAGATAATTATGAAATTGTTAGTGAAATATCTCCATCTCCATTTTAGTGAAAGGAGAAAAATAATCATTACCTTAATAACAATTTAGTTTTATTTAACTAAAATAGGATAGGTTTCTTCCTTCATTTTCACTACTTGCCCCTTCCTGCTTACACTGCAGATCTATTCCACACCAAACAATCTTCTTTAAACTTCTTGATACTTAGGGGTTGATTCTGGATTTGAAACTTAGTAAGGGGTTGATTCTGTGTACATTGAATTGCAAGGTAACGATTTAATTAAAGTGACAGTTAAGTCAAAATTAAATTATTCAAATAGAACATGCAATTTTAAACAACTTTTTAATCTGCTTTTGTACTATTATCTAATTTGCTTTGTTGTTTTGGTATCCTTTTGTTTAAAAGCATACTTAGATACTGGAAGCTAGGTGCTGATATGTGATTGCACATATGCCTCTTGTCAATGGCTCACCCATGTGTTCAGCTAGCTCCTATTAGTGCATTGTTACTCCCCTATCAAAGGATATTAAGAGAATGAAGCAAATTTGATAAAATAAGTAAATAGTTTTTTTGTTTTTTTTAAATTGTGTCTGTATCAGGAAAAATAAATTCTCGGTTTATGTCCCTTTAAGATCTATTTTTCAACTCTTTTTTTTTTTTTTTTTTTATAACCTTTTTGCTGTGAGGGAGAGGCATGTTATTTCTACAGACACAAATGCATAGTTTGGAACTACAAAACCAAGAATATGTGATATCTTCTAAAAAGAAAAAAATTCCAAAATAATCTTAGCGAGACCTCTGGGATAGATTAACATTGCAAATTTATAAATGGAATTAATTTAAAAATTGTTTTGTAAATGTTACATGCCTCATCCTTATTTTAGGGTGAATAGCCTTTGGGTTGTAATATAATTTTAGATAGATTCTCCTCAAAAAGCATTTTATTTAAAAAAGATTCTATTTAAATACAAAAAATCATTTTTTTTTATTTTTTCCATTGATTTTTTTTTTTTTTATTCACCTTGGTATGTATATGCATGTGTTTGTATATATTTTATGTGTATGTATGTATGTGTTTGTGTGTGTATGTATATATATATATATATATATATATATATATATATAATATATATATATTATGAGTATTTTATATTAAAGGGACACTAAACCCAAATGTTTTCTTTCATGAATCAGATAGAGCATGCAAATTTAAGCAACTTTCTAATTTACTCCTATGATCACATTTTCTTCGTTCTCTTGCTATCTTTATTTAAAAAGTAGGAATGTGATGCATAGTAGCCGACCCATTTTTGGTTAATAACCTGGGTTATGCTTGCTTATTGGTGGTTAAATGTCAGCCACCAATAAGCAAGCGCTATCCATGGTGCTGAACCTAAAATGGGCTGGCTGCTAAGATTTACATTGCTGCTTTTTAAATAACGATAGCAAGAGAACTAAGAAGAATTGATCATAGGAGTAAATTAGAGAGTTGCTTAAAATGTCATGCTTTATCTGAATCATGAAAGAAGAAATGTGTTAGTATTCCTTTAATGTTTTAATTATTTTGATTAATTTATGCTTGGAAAATATTAACTCTATTGCTAGAGTCAATGTCCTCCTTCTTAAAACTTTGAACTATTTAAAAACCATGTTTCTGTAATCATACAAATTCATATAACATGGCATTCTCTTTCAGATCCTTGTTCATCTGGGTCTATTGACAAAGGAGTCTGGATTCAAGATTGCCGAAAATGCATTTAGCGGAGGGCCGCTTGGAGAATTAGTCCAGTGGAGTGACTTAATTACATCTCTTTACTTACTGGGCCATGATGTGAGGATTTCAGCTTCAATAGCTGAGCTGAAAGAGTAAGAAGATTACTTTCAACTTTAAAACCAACACAGAAAAATGGGAATTTTAGACTGTTTTAGATTTCTAATGAATAAGTTATTTATACATTAGAAAATGTAGGATTAATTCACACAATGAAGCATAAGAAGATTACTACTTAATGCTACACACTTGCAAAGTTTTAATATTCATGTTAGTTATGTACTGCAGAATTACTGTCTTTGTACAATCCTTCCAGATATTGAACATTTTCAGCAAATGTTTACACACATGCACTTTTTTTGAATGCAATATATACCCAACAATAGAAAAAGATAGAAAGATGGTCGTTGATAATATACACTTGAACATGAATATTCTTATTCTATCTTTTAAATGAAGGAGTCCCTTAAAGTGAAGGTAAACTTTGGTGAATGAAAGCCCATTTTTAAAAATTACTATTAAAAACAGGGGCACTTTCATTCATCAAAGTTTACAAAGCAGCCATTTTGTTAAAAGAATTACCTTTTTTTTCTTTTCACTGCTACAGCAGCTTCCCCCACCTAGAGATCCTCTATTCACACGTCGGCAATGACTAATCCTGCTTCTTCCAATCACATCTTTCCCCCCAGGGTAGTCATTGTCTGAGGCCATGCTGTGATTGGAGGAAGCCGGATTAGTCATTGCTGACGTGTGAATAGAAGATCTCTAGGTGGGGGAAGATGCTGTAGCAGTACAAAGAAAAAAATGTAATTTCTTTAACAAAACGGCTGCTTTGTAAACTTTGATGAATGAAAGTGCCCCTGTTTTTAATAGTATTTTTAAAAAACTAGCTTTCATTCACCAAAGTTTACCTTCACATTAAATGTATCAACTATATAAAATGTAACATTTAAAAAAATATAGAAAGTAAACTGCTCTCAATTAAATTATGCTAATTAAAATGATATAGATAATTGCTCTCTACTCCAAACCCACAATCCATAGTCTACAAATCAATATATCTATTGCTCTCCATCAGAAATCCCAACAAGCTATAACACCAGTCAGGGGAAACGATCCAAATAGATCAAATCATTCTCAAACATCTGTACACAGATAGTGACAGCAAAAAATTGCTAAAGACAGAAATGTTTATCCATTGATTGTAAAGATCCCTAGTAGCTTCTTATTAGTGACTGTTCATAGACATGTCCACGGTCTTCACTTTTACCACAAGTATATATAAAGGCTGACTCTCGCAATAGAAAGTTGAGGCGTAGGACAATGCTAATGCCCGATACGCTTCTCAAGGAAAGAAAAAGAGGCCCCTGTTCTTTTACATCTCCTGGCAAAGATCAGATCACCAGGGGTTTTGCAGTTCAGTATATTGATACCAGAGAAGCAATTCCAAAAGCTCCCTTATGCTAAATCAGAGTTGCAGCTTGCAAAGCAAGTTTTGCCAGATTATTTTTTTCCATACACAACATATTTTGAAAACCATGCAAGAAGTCCGAATTCTCACGCACATGCAGATTTTTTTTTTTTTGTTGTTCAAGAATTTGCCTATTGATAGTGAGGTTGGCACTTTTTATTGTAGTTTCTTTGTGAACATCTTACAAGACCATATCAGTTTTGCTTGTGCCCCATGGAAACCACAATTACCTTAAATTGTCTCTGAAAATTAATCTCAACAGATGTGTGTCATCCTAAACTGGTAGTTAACATATGGCAAGTACACCATGTCAGGCGTTTTCTGCAATCACATTGCACTGTCATCTGTGCAGAGGCCAATTTGTCTGTTTGGTTTGGGATAACATGAGAAATATTCTCATCATGTGTTCTCAATTTTCATAATGTTTTTAAGATGAAAGCAGTTATTCTTATCATTCGGACTTGGGGACCTCATCTATGTGTGTGCCATGTTAAGATTATGTGGAGGTGGCATATATCAAGTGAATATTTGTAGAATTTTAATTAGACATTATACATTTATGGTCAGGTAAGCAGCTTAGTTCTACAAAAAAAGCCTCTTCATGGTGTAGTATTCAGGATAATAAAGTTAGAAATATCACAAGTGGCAAGCACCAGTGTGGTACTGTCGGCTATCCAACTGCCTGTGGCACTCTGCAGATTATTCATATTACTCAGGTGGTAGTAGTAGGCAGACGTAAGTTAAAATTAAAAGCTATTTACTTAAAGGGACTGTAAATATTAAAATATTTATTTTCTTCATAAATGGAAAGACTCCACAGCTGCAGTCATTACTTTTTGGAAATAAAATCCTGTCCACCAGGAGGAAGCAAAGACACCCCAGCCAAAGGATTAAATACTCCTGCCACTCCCCTCATCCCCCAGTCATTCTTTGCCTTTCGTCCCAGGAGGTTGGCAGAGAAGTGTCAGAAGTTGTTTTTTGCCTCTTATGGAGGGTAGTACTTTTCGACATGAAACAGGAGTTTTAAGTAATCCTGTCAGTCTCTCAGTGAGGGCTTGGATGAAAGTTAGAGTCCGGAGATGTAGGGAGAGTCTTTCTGCAAAACCATCCCGACTTATATTAACAACTCCACAAGCTATCGGCGTTGTCGAACTTTGCTTCGCTGCCTGCTTTCTTCTCTCAAGTCCATGGCGGAGGCGATGCTACTATCCATCACACTTGAAGGGCCGTGTTCCTGGTCCACGGCGTGGATTCCAGTAAGATAGTTTCATTTTACCTCTTCATGAATGTAATGTAACTCATTTGTTCCTGAGAACTTACATGAACAATACAGGGTCTCAGTGGGACTCCTTTAGTATCTTGGAATCAAGGGTTAATATCTCCTGAGGGGTATTTTTGAACAGTGTTTTTTTTTATCATGTTTGTTATGTGATTTAATCCGCTTATGTGTAGTGTTAACTGGGCTCAAGGCTTTTGGAATATAACGGGCTTTGGAAGTGACGCGACCTTAGGTTGGGCAAGCTTTTTTTGGACTGTACGGTTCACTTTGTGACCGGGCGTTTACGTTCTGGTCTCCCATTACCGCATTCCTGACCGTGTGGCAACGGAGAAATCTAGTCTGCTGGTGTCTGGTTCATAGGAGGTGGTGAGTGTCCAAGCCATTGTGGGTATAGGGTGCCGTTTAAATTGTTTTTTATATAGTCCATCTTTTGATATCCTTTATCCATTTATGGAGGATTCTGATGTTGAGATTGTTCGCCTTTCTGATTCAGATTCTTCGTCCTGTGAAGAATACAAATTGGCCCTGTTGACTCAGGTCACTCAGTTATGTTCTGTAGGCTGTACTAGAGTGCCTTGTTCCTCGGAGATTCAAGGGACTGCTGAGCCATTCGCCTCGGGGGGCCCTGTGCTCCGAGAGGCGAGTTCCCTACTGCTCCATACTACTACACATGCAGGTAACCCAGGTTATGTTTATCTCTCATCGGAGGGTGGATTGTTACCCCCGGAGGTTGTAGAACGTTTTCACTTTCACATACTTTTGACGATTGCTCATCTACAAAGTCCAGATCTTTATTTGCGATTGTGCTTGCGCCCTATTGTCCCGGGTCTCCCGGCCATGGGAGGGCATGTGCAGTTCCCTGCGGGTGTAACTTCCTGAGTGTTATGCCTTTCGTTACAGGCTGGCTCGCCTTCGTGTTCTACTCAGACACGTTTTTGAGTTGTTAGGGGACAGAGTTTCCATTAGGCTGATTGCGGCGTACTCAGACGCACCTGTTCTTCCTGGCTGGTCAGGTTGTGGTGCCAAGTGCTCACATTATTTGTGTTTCCTGTTTATTTTATTTTACAAGTTTCAGCTATGCTTTCTTGAGCGGACTTGTGGGTCCGTGCGGCTCCTGTGATTGTTTCAGTCCTTAATAGCCGTCTATCTGGTGATTGGTTCAGTAAATTTTCGCTGCGTCACTCTCTGTTGCTTCCGATATCCTCTGGACCTAGAGTTTTCCTTCCCACATGGTTGGAAGGTGGAGGGTTTAGCGCCCTTTTTTCTGCTGGCCTTGACGGTTTTGCCTTTCGGAGGCTATGTGAATTGTCCTTCTTGGGACCTGTTCCTTTAGTGGTTCTCTTCTCATTGAGACCTTTTTGGACTATGTCCGTTTCTCCTTGTGGATCGGGTCACCTTCTGGGGGACCTGGATTTCCCTTCGGTAGTTGGTTGTTCCCTTTTTAGGGACATTAGACAGTGTGGTGCCTCTGGGCTCCATTTAGTGGTCCCTTCACAGAGTCGGGAATGCTTGGCATATCCTCCTTGGGTAGAAGAGGGTCCTAGTGGTTTTTCCACTCATATGGTTCAGGTATTGCCATCTATGGTGGCATCTCTACCCATGTTTTTCTGTCCTCTGATTTCGTATTTGAGGTAATGTGGAGACTTGCTGTACTCTGTTCGGGTGATTTGTCCTCCCTGTTCCCCTTGTTCTTGGAGTTTGTAGTGTTGTTTGAACGCCTGTTAGACTCTAGAGTCTTTATAGGGCCTTGTGAGGCTTTAGCTCTTGAAGTGGTCGCTTCCCTTCTGGTCGGGACTTGCAAGGAATCTTGCTTTGGTTACCCAGGATAATCTGGATTTTCCCCTGTGGGTCTGTTTTTCTATATCAGACGGGGTATTTAAGTTCCTGGAATGTTGTTCATTATAAACATTTGTGGAGCTCGGGCCTTCTGTCCTGGTTTTTCCGGTTGTCTAGTGTTTCACTCGGCGCTTTTACGTGTGGCTCCCGCTATGGGTTGTTACCGGACCTTTATAATCCTAGGGCTGGTTCGGGGTGCTCCAGTTTCCAGAGTACTTGGGCTTAGCCTTTGTTCTGGCTGTTCTGTTTTACAACTTGGCCAGCTGAGGCTTTTTGGGGCTCGTCTTGTGCTGGTCGATACGGTTCCCGTGAACAGCCAACTGATGTAACCTGATGGTGGTCTTTGCTGCCTAGCAAGCGGACGGTTTGCAGTTGTTTAGCTGTAGCTATTGTGCCTTGCATGTGTGTTCACAAGTTGTTTTTTTAAAGGGTTCTTTCTGTGTTTGTCAGTGACGTGGCCTTGAGTTCCCTTGGTTCGGCCTCCGGCTTCCTGTCTTATGTGCAGGTGCTTATCGATGCTCTCTTTTCAGGGCGTTAGTTGTCCTCCTTTAGGAGGTATGGTTTCTATTTTAGGGGCCTCTCCCGTGTACAGGAGGTTGGAACCGATGTTTTATCTGGTTCGGGGAACATTCTGCTCCTTGAGTTGTTCCTTTCCATCTGGAGAGCTTCTGGCTATGCGTTGAGACTGTGTTTTGCTAGATCTCATTGGGTCTACAACCTGTTTGATTGTCTCTAAGGAGGAGTTTTTGGGTTGGCACCCGAGCTCTGTGGGAATGGCTGTGTCCATTCTTCCGCCCTATTGGGGGCTGGTCTTGGAGTCTCTCTTGTTCCCCTGCTTTCAGATCTGCCGTCGCTTGGGCTGGTCCGGCTAGGTAAGGATCTGAGATCTGTTGCTCATCCTAAGGTCTTGGGGATGCCAGTGGGCCTTTTTGTTGAGGTTCTGTGCTTCTCCCCATTTTGAGATCTGTGAGTATGTCGGGAGGCTTGGATTGCCTGGAGTGTGCCCTCTGTCTTGGAGCTTTGGCAATCTGATATTTTGTTTGACTGCTTTTTCCTTACGGATAGTATTTTCTTCTGCATCTTCCTACGGAGGGCAGCGTGTTACTGGACTCAGATGTTTATCTTCTGGGTTTGCTACACGTTTTGTTTCTGTTTGCTCAATTTTTGGCTTGTTGAGAGCAGCGCCATTGATTGCTCCTGTACCGCTCATGTGACCTAGGCTCCTTAGACTGAGAACGGAACGGCGGTCTTGCTTTAAGTCTCTTGCTTTAATTGGAGATCAATGACACTGTGGCAATTATCGGAACAATGTTTCTGGTTTTAGTCTTTGTTGCTGCTAATGTTTTTTCAGATACTTTGTATAGAATTTATTAAAGTTTTCATTCTCGTCCAAATTAACCCTTTTATAGTTAGAGGTATTTGGGGTACTTTAAGTGTTTTCCTTCTTAGTATGGGAAGAGTTCACAGCTGCCTTCCTTACTTGTGGGAAATACTAAACCTGGCCACCAGGAGGAGACAGACACCCCAGCCAAAGGCTTAAATACCTCCCACACTTCCTCAAAACCCCAGTCATTCTTTGCCTTTCGTTACAGGAGGTTGGCAGAGAAGTGTCAGAAGATTTCGGCGTAGTCTCTTATGGAGGGTAGTACTCTAAGTAGTCCTGTCAGCCTCTCAGTGAGAGCATGGATGAAAGGTAGGGTCTGGAGATGCAGGGAGAGTCTTTCTGCGAAACCATCCCGACTCATATTAACAGCTCCATAAGCAATCAGCGTTGACAAGTTTTGCTGCCTGCTAGGGCTGCAACTAACGATTATTTTGATAATCTATTAATTGGGCGATTATATTTTCGATTAATCGACTAATAGGATTAAAAAAAAAATCCTAGATTTAAAATAAAATCCACATACTGAATGTCATAAATATAAACTTCAGACTAAAACTTTACATTAACACCAACTGTTTGTACAATTTCTTAACCGGTAGCAGAACACATTTTTATAATCAAGCAACAACACAAAACACTGTTTCAAAAGAGGTAGACTCTCACTGTTAATAACATTCTGTTATTTACTTTCTCAGAAACTTTGCATTCAGAAGCAAAAATGACAACTTGACCACATGCTCCTTGCTGAGGCTGGCTCTCTTTTTGCAGCTATTTTTCCTGCAGCAAAAAAGGGGCGCTCAGAGATGCATAAGTAGGGTTTTGCCAATATCACCAAGGTGGGATATTTATCTTTGTTGGCTCCACCAATGCATGGGCTTCTTAAAGTAATCCTGGACTTTAGTATAACATAAAAATATCAATATGCAATGGTAAATAACCAGCTATAAAGGTTAGGGAAAAAATATCTAGTCCTCTCTTAAAATAACAGAAATATACTAAGACGTTGAATTTGGTACATATTACAATTAAAAAATATTTTAAAAAAAGTCAATAGCTAATGAATATATATCAATATTGGGACAAAGCCATGTATCTATGCAGTACATATAATCAGCAATAGCAAGCAATCTGCTAATAATTGTGCAAACAGACAGTGCACATCAATTTAAATAACTCCCATCAGTCTAGGGCTAGGTGTAAATAACAAGCTTGGCACTATATCATGCAAAGCATAGTCCCAATCACCTGATTTGATATAAAAAATTCAAATGATGACTTTATTTCTGGGTTGCTCATAAGCCAGGAGTAATTGTAAACTTATACTGTTCTGAAAAACAGTGAAAAGTAAATTTCTGTAGACAATGTGCAGGAACTCATTGGGGCAAAGCAGTTGGTCCTGTGCACAGACCAACTAATTGATTGAGATTTGTTGACAACTATTTTCATAATCGATTACTATCGATTAGTTGTTGCAGCTCTACTGCCTGCTTTTTCTCTCTCAAGTCCATGTCAGAAGCGACGCTACTATCTGTCACATTGAAGGGCTGTGTTACTGTTCCACGGCATAGATTCGATCATCTCTTATGGAGGGTAGTACTCTTCGGCATGGGACTGGAGTTTTAAGTAGTCCTGTCAGCCTCTCAGTGAGAGCATGGGTAAAAGTTAAAGTCCGGAGATACAGGGAGAGTCTTTCTGCGAATCCATCCTGACTCATTAACAGCTCCACAAGCTATCAGCGTTGACGAGTTTTGCTGCCTGCTTTTTTCTCAAGTCCATGGCAGAAGCGATGCTACCATCTGTCACACTTGAAGGGCTGTGTTCCTGTTCTGTGGATGGTGGCAATATATACTGGTCTCTTACACCACTTTGTATGGTTAAGGGCGTGGTTAATTACCGTGTAAGAGACCAGTATATATTGCCACCAGCCACAGAAAGCTATTAGTCTTGATAAAGGCCTAGAGGAGGCCAAAACGTGTTGACCATCAGCTGGTAAGCATATTTTCAACCCTATACAAGTGTTTGTACAATCTACACTATTATTATTATTAATTTTCACAGGACACTGAGGAGACTCACTGAGAGACCACCAGGATCCACCGCGAGGGTTCTCGCCACCAGGAAATAGAAAGGATTCTCACCACCAAGAAACAAGTTTATTATTTCCACTTCGACACTGGATAATTACAATTGACTGTATATTTTTTAATATATATATATATATAAATATATAAATATATATATATATATATATATTCAATTTTTGTTAAATTTTTGCTATTTTTGAGATTTCACATGGTCAATGAGTTTGGCACAACATTGAACATTTCAACACTGCGGCTGAATTTGAACATTGATTTTTGCACTGATACATTACACTGATCATACACTCTGACCCATTTTTAATAAGATCTATTACAATCCTACGGTCGCACATTCCACCCAATTGTACACGACCCTAATTCACAACATCAGAGAATATTAAATCAGTACCCATAACAGCGGGGCATTTAAAATTGCTGATTAATCTGTTGTATGGTAACCTCTATTATCAGCTTAAAACTACATTGTTTTGTTTTTATGAATCACTTAACTGTATATTGTGGATCCACAATTTTTAGTAATAATCTGTATTAATCCTTTGTAATTAAACTGTATAACTATATAATTGTATGTAATTTTATACCTACACCCATCTATACCATGTGTTAAAATATAACACACAATTCGCCAATTTCCAAATCACCACTTAAGATTCACCCACAGTAAGATCCTCAGCCACCTGGCCCTAATTGAGGCGCTCTGAACACAACCCATTACCTAGCTTTATTCAAATCTATTCATTGTCCCAAAGAAAGTGAATTCTTTCAGACCAGTTCTGTATCTGAAACTTTTAAATCGTTTTGTAAGAGTCCCAACTTTCAAGATGGTGACTATAATGACTACTCTGCCTTTTTTTCAGCAAGGGCATTTTATGTCCACAATAGACTTACAGGATGCTTATCTTCGTGTTCCAATTCATCCAGACCACTATTGGTTTCTATGCCAGCTTATAAACAAAGCTTTAATTTTAAACAACAACTAGTTAGAGCTGATGTAGGGACAAACATCAAATTAAAACAAAAATACATTAAAGGTAAAAATGAGGGTTGTTATCTCTGTCTGGGATGCTCATGCTGCAATAACATGACCAAAGGGCCCATATTTCTTTCATCCTACCACTGGAAAAAAGTTTAAAATTAATGGGTTTCATACTTGCTTAATTACCTATGTAGTTTACTTAATTAAATGGCCTTGTGGGCGGGGCTACGTCGGTGAGACGACTAGAACTATTAAGGATAGGATAATTGAACATAAAAGCTCTATTAGAACTAAGAACTTAAAAGCCCCGGTAGCACAGCATTTTGTTGAAAAGGGCCATTCAATTGGGCAACTACGTTTTCAAATTATTGAGAAAATAGTTATGCCACGAAGGTTAGGGAATAGAGAACTCCTCCTTAAACAGAGAGAGTGCTTTTAGATTTGGAAACTAGGCACTATGGAACCGAATGGGTTAAATAAAGATCTAGATATGTCTGTATTTCTATAAGTGGTTATCTATATATAAGTCTGTAATTGAGATTGTGATAAGATTCTATGAATACATTGTATTATTGGTTTTAAATTGTTTGCATAAGTATAATAAATTATGTACATAAAGGGTTAATAGGAAGCTGCATCTGCAGTGCCACCTAGTGGTGATGAGGTATATATAGAATCATTTGAGTATGATGTTTAGCATGAATAAGGTAGCAATACCGAAACGTTGCTGACAGTGTTGTGCCTAATAAACACTAACTTTTGCTGCTACTCTCTTTGGATTTCTTTTCACTATTGGTTTCTAAAATTCTCTTTTCTAGACAAGCATTACCAGTTTGTCGCTCTTCCATTTGGCCTAGCGACAGCTCGAAGAATCTTTTTGAAGGTTCTCGGTGCCCTTCTATCTGTAATCAGAGAGCAGGGTATTGCCGTGTTTCCTTTTTTGGACGATATCTTGGTACTAGCTCAGTCTTTTCATTTATAAGAATCTCACACAAAACAACTTGTGTGGTTTCTTCAAAGACATGGTTGGAGGATCAATTTACAAAAGAGTTTCTGGATTCCTCAGACAAAGGTCACCTTTTTAGGTTTCCAGATAGATTCAGTGTCCATGACCTTCAGTCTCGATCATTCCCTTCAGTAGCTATGTGCATGGAAGTTTTAGGTCTTATAACTGCAGCATTGGACGCAATCCCCTTTGCTCATTTTCATATGAGACCTCTGCAGTTTTGCATGCTGAATCAATGGTGCAGGGATTATACTCGGATATCACACTTGATATACTTAAATTCCAACATTCAACTCTCACTGTCTTGGATCATCTGATTATTCAAGGGGCCTCTTTTGTTCGTCCTTCCTGGACTGTGATCCCAACAGATGCAAGTCTTACCGGTTGGGGAGCTTTCTGGGGGTCTCTGACAGCACAAAGGGTTTGGAACCTCAAGAGGTGAGGTTACCAATAAATATTTTAGAACTCCGTGCTATCTTCAGAGCTCTTCAGGCTTGGCCTCTATTAAGAAGATAACTTTTCATTCGTTTTTCAAACAGACAATATCATAACAGTGGCATATGTCAATCATCAGGGAGGGACTCACAGTTCCTTAGCAATGAAGGAAATATCTCGGATTCTTTCTTGGGCGGAATCCAACTCTTGTCTAATTTCGGTGATTCATATTCTAGGGTGTAGACAATTGGGAAGCGGATTATCTCAGTCATCAGACTATGCATCCAGGGGAGTGGTCTCTCCATCCAGATGTTTTATCAGATTGTACAGATGTTGGTTCTTCCAGAAATAGATCTGATGGCGGCTTCTTTGAACAAGAAACATCCCAGATATCTTTCCAGATCCAAGGATCCTCAGGCAGAGATGGTTGATGCTTTAGCAGTTCCTTGGTTTTACCAACCTGCTTACATTTTTCCACCTCTAGTTATTCTCCCAAGGGTGATTTCCAAGATCATAATGGAACAATCTCATATGTTTCTGATAGCACCTGCGTGGCCTCACATTTTCTGGTATGCAAATCTTGTCCAGTTGCCAGCCTTGGCCACTTCCTTTAAGGCTAGTCCTTCTGTCTCAAGGGCCGTTTTTCCATCAGGATCTCAAATCTCTAAATTTGAAGGTATGGAAATTGAACACTTAGTCATAGAGGTTTCTCTGACTCAGTAATTGACACTATGTTGCAGGCTCGTTAGTCTGTTTCGAGGAAGATTTACCTGGTTTGGAAAACCTATATTTCATGGTGCTCCTCAATTTTTCTTGGCATTCTTTTAGAATTCCTCTGATTTTACAGTTTCTTCAGGATGGTTTGGATGAAGGTTTGTCTGCAAATACTTTGAAGGGACACATCTCTGCTCTTTCTGTCTTGTTTCATAGAAAGATTGCGAAGGTTCCTGATATTAACTGTTTTGTTCAGGCTTTGGTTCGTATCAAACCTGTTAAGTCTATTTCTCCTCCTTTGATAAAAAGACAAAAACAAGGACAAAGGCGCCACATGTGTAGATCAATAAGAACCCATATAATCCAAGTATGCACAAAGCCTCTGTGAGCCATCGCCATTGGGATTAAAGGGACATTCCAGCCACATTTTTTCTTTTATGATTTCGAAAGAGAATGCAATTTTAAACATCTTTCTAATTTACTTATATTATCTAATTTGTTTTATTCTCTTGATATTCTTTGATGAAAAGCATATCTAGATATGCTCACTAGCTGCTGATTGGTTGCTGCACATAGAAGCATCATGTGATTGGCTCACCATGTGCATTGCTTTTTCTTCAAATAAGGATATTTAAAAAATGAAGCAAAATAAATTATGGAAGTAAATTATAATGTTGTTTAAATTTCTATTCTCTATCTGAATCATGAAAGAAAGATTTTGGGTTTAGTGGCCCTTTAATGATTCGACACCATTGGACTTCAGTGCTGTCTGTATCTGGTGGAGATCTTTGCATCAGCCAGCTGGTTTGCTGCAGAATACCAGCCCACCACTACTGGCACAACAGAGTGCCATCGCTTTTGTGAGTACCCTGTGTTTGTGCATACTTGGATTATATGGGTTCTTATTGATCTACACATGTGGCGCCTTTGTCCTTGTTTTTGTCTTTTTATCACAGAAGTTTATCATCCATTCGGGTGAAGACAAAGAGCTGACGACAAAGTTTTTGGACATTTGAGGAGACCTGTTGGACTTTTTCTACTTTTCCTTTGGCTGGTTATTATATCAGTGTATTTTTATATATTATACAATAGTTTTTTTATAAATATTGTGTGTGTGTGTGTGTGTATATGTGTGTATGTATATATATATATAACAACAATTAAAATTATGGGGAGGCGAAAAGTGAGTTTAAAATCCTCCACTAAATACAAAATATAGAGAAAATAACTCATTGTGTAAACCATTTACAAATCTAAACAAGTCAGAAGACTTGCTTTAAAACCAGAAACTCTCTGACAACACTGTTTCCAATGCAGCAAAGGAATCTGGGTAAGATATGCAAATGAGGCTCACAATGACTCGCCTTTTTACTTTTAGCCTGCTTTTTAAAGACAGACTTCCCTTTATGCCATAGCACTGCTGCATTACACAGCTTTGATGCTTAGCTAGGGTTAGTACAGTGATTTAGACCAATCCCAGGACAGCTGTTTTGTGGTTATTGCCACTCATCAGCTGGGAGTAGGTTAAATTACTGCTTGGTAAAGTTCATTTCTGGGGGAAATTCAACAACAATTAAAATTATGGGGAGGCGAAAAGTGAGTTTAAAATCCTCCACTAAATACAAAATATAGAGAAAATAACTCATTGTGTAAACCATTTACAAATCTAAACAAGTCAGACTTGCTTTAAAACCAGAAACTCTCTTGACAACACTGTTTCCAATGCAGCAAAGGAATCTGGGTAAGATATGCAAATGAGGCTCACAATGACTCACCTTTTTACTTTTAGCCTGCTTTTTAAAGACAATGGTTTACCCACTGAGTTATTTTCTCTATATTTTGTATTTAGTGGAGGATTTTAAACTCACTTTTCGCCTCCCCATAATTTTAATTGTTGTTGAATTTCCCCCAGAAATGAACTTTACCAAGCAGTGATTTAACCTACTCCCAGCTGATGAGTGGCAATAACCACGAAACAGCTGTCCTGGGATTGGTCTAAATCACTGTACTAACCCTAGCTAAGCATCAAAGCTGTGTAATGCAGCAGTGCTATGGCATAAAGGGAAGTCTGTCTTTAAAAAGCAGGCTAAAAGTAAAAAGGTGAGTCATTGTGAGCCTCATTTGCATATCTTACCCAGATTCCTTTGCTGCATTGGAAACAGTGTTGTCAGAGAGTTTCTGGTTTTAAAGCAAGTCTTCTGACTTGTTTAGATTTGTAAATGGTTTACACAATGAGTTATTTTCTCTATATTTTGTATTTAGTGGAGGATTTTAAACTCACTTTTCGCCTCCCCATAATTTTAATTGTTGTTGAACTTCCCCCAGAAATGAACTTTACCAAGCAGTGATTTAACCTACTCCCAGCTGATGAGTGGCAATAACCATGAAACAGCTGTCCTGGGATTGGTCTAAATCACTGTACTAACCCTAGCTAAGCATCAAAGCTGTGTAATGCAGCAGTGCTATGGCATAAAGGGAAGTCTGTCTTTAAAAAGCAGGCTAAAAGTAAAAAGGTGAGTCATTGTGAGCCTCATTTGCATATCTTACCCAGATTCCTTTGCTGCATTGGAAACAGTGTTGTCAGAGAGTTTCTGGTTTTAAAGCAAGTCTTCTGACTTGTTTTGATTTGTAAATGGTTTACACAATGAGTTATTTTCTCTATATTTTGTATTTAATGGAGGATTTTAAACTCACTTTTCGCCTCCCCATAATTTTAATTGTTGTTGAATTTCCCCCAGAAATGAACTTTACCAAGCAGTGATTTAACCTACTCCCAGCTGATGAGTGGCAATAACCACGAAACAGCTGTCCTGGGATTGGTCTAAATCACTGTACTAACCCTAGCTAAGCATCAAAGCTGTGTAATGCAGCAGTGCTATGGCATAAAGGGAAGTCTGTCTTTAAAAAGCAGGCTAAAAGTAAAAAGGTGAGTCATTGTGAGCCTCATTTGCATATCTTACCCAGATTCCTTTGCTGCATTGGAAACAGTGTTGTCAGAGAGTTTCTGGTTTTAAAGCAAGTCTTCTGACTTTTTTAGATTTGTAAATGGTTTACACAATGAGTTATTTTCTCTATATTTTGTATTTAGTGGAGGATTTTAAACTCACTTTTCGCCTCCCCATACTTTTAATTGTTGAATTTCCCCCAGAAATGAACTTTACCAAGCAGTGATTTAACCTACTCCCAGCTGATGAGTGGCAATAACCACGGAACAGCTGTCCTGGGATCGGTCTAAATCACTGTACTAACCCTAGCTAAGCATCAAAGCTGTGTAATGCAGCAGTGCTATGGCATAAAGGGAAGTCTGTCTTTAAAAAGCAGGCTAAAAGTAAAAAGGTGAGTCATTGTGAGCCTCATTTGCATATCTTACCCAGATTCCTTTGCTGCATTGGAAACAGTGTTGTCAGAGAGTTTCTGGTTTTAAAGCAAGTCTTCTGACTTTTTTAGATTTGTAAATGGTTTACACAATGAGTTATTTTCTCTATATTTTGTATTTAGTGGAGGATTTTAAACTCACTTTTCGCCTCCCCATAATTTTAATTGTTGTTGAATTTCCCCCAGAAATGAACTTTACCAAGCAGTGATTTAACCTACTCCCAGCTGATGAGTGGCAATAACCATGGAACAGCTGTCCTGGGATTGGTCTAAATCACTGTACTAACCCTAGCTAAGCATCAAAGCTGTGTAATGCAGCAGTGCTATGGCATAAAGGGAAGTCTGTCTTTAAAAAGCAGGCTAAAAGTAAAAAGGTGAGTCATTGTGAGCCTCATTTGCATATCTTACCCAGATTCCTTTGCTGCATTGGAAACAGTGTTGTCAGAGAGTTTCTGGTTTTAAAGCAAGTCTTCTGACTTTTTTAGATTTGTAAATGGTTTACACAATGAGTTATTTTCTCTATATTTTGTATTTAGTGGAGGATTTTAAACTCACTTTTCGCCTCCCCATAATTTTAATTGTTGTTGAATTTCCCCCAGAAATGAACTTTACCAAGCAGTGATTTAACCTACTCCCAGCTGATGAGTGGCAATAACCACGGAACAGCTGTCCTGGGATTGGTCTAAATCACTGTACTAACCCTAGCTAAGCATCAAAGCTGTGTAATGCAGCAGTGCTATGGCATAAAGGGAAGTCTGTCTTTAAAAAGCAGGCTAAAAGTAAAAAGGTGAGTCATTGTGAGCCTCATTTGCATATCTTACCCAGATTCCTTTGCTGCATTGGAAACAGTGTTGTCAGAGAGTTTCTGGTTTTAAAGCAAGTCTTCTGACTTGTTTAGATTTGTAAATGGTTTACACAATGAGTTATTTTCTCTATATTTTATATATATATATATATATATATATATATATATATATATATATATATATATATATATATATATATATATATATATATACATATATACATATTTTAGTATTTTTTTTTATATGTTTATTCCTTTTACGTCACTAGGGTGTGTATATATATATATATATATATATATATATATATATATATATAGCGCCTCCTATAGGAGCTTAATGACTCCCAGTAGTCACTGACACTCCTTGTGTTTTAGATTATTTCTCCTCCTTGGAGTCTTATTTTGGTTTAAGGATTTTGCAGGCTCCTCCTTTTGAGCCTATGCACTCTCTGGATATTAAACTACTTTCTTGGAAAGTGTTATTTCTTTTGGCTATCTCTTCTGCTAGAAGAGTTTGAGTTGTCGGCTCTTGTGAGTCTCCTTATCTGATATTTCATCAAGATAGTGGTTTTACGGACTTCATTTTACATTTTTTCCTAAAGTTGTAAATTCTAAAAACATTAGTAGAGAAATTGCTGTTCCTTCCTTGTGTCCTAATCCTAAGAATTATCTTGAGATCTCTACATCCTTTGGATGTGGTAAGAGCTTTAAAATACTATGTTGAAGCTACTAAGGGTTTCAGAAAGTCTTCTTGTCTATTTGTTATTTTCACTGGTTCCAGGAAAGGTCAGAAAGCCTCTGCCATTTCTTTGCCATCTTGGTTGAAACTTTTAATTCACAAGGCTTATATGGAGGCGGGGCAGTCGCCGTCTCAGAGAATCACAGCTCATTCTATCAGATCAGTTGCCACTTCTTGGGCTTTCAAGAATGGAGCTTCAGTTGATCAGATTTGCAAAGCAGCAACTTGGTCTTCTTTGCATACATTTACTAAATTTTACCATTTTTATGTATTTCCTTCTTCAGAAGCAGTCTTTGGTAGAAAAGTTCTTCAGGCAGCTGTCTCAGATTGATTCTTTTTTCCTATGATTTCAGTTTTTTTTTAAATTTTAAGAAAACCCTCTAGTGACTCCGTGGATTTACACATCTTGGGTATTATATCCCATACGTCATTAGCTCATGGACTCTTGTCACTTACATGAAAGAAAACCTAATTTATGTAAGAACTTACCTGATAAATTAATTTCTTTCATAGTGGCAATAGTCCATGAGACCCACCCTTTTTTGATGGTTATTTTTTTTCCTGTTCCTTTTTTGAATGCTTTTTTACTCATGTTTACACCTTACTACTTGGCTATACGTTAAAACTGAAGTATGTGTGTGATGGGAGGTTTATTTATAGGCATTTTGAGGTTTGGGAAACTTTGCCCCCTCCTGGTAGGGATGTATATCCCATACGTCACTAGCTTATGGACTCTTTCCACTATGAAAGATATGAATTTATCAGGTAAGTTCTTACATAAATTATGTTTTTGAAGCAGAAATGCAGATTACACAATGCTTTCCTCTTAAAAAAAAAAAAAAAAAAAAAAAAAAAAATCTGCAATAATTGATAGTACTATTGATTTAACCTATTGTATCACTTTACATAACCTTTCAGTAACATTTTGTTTTATTGTTTGGCAGGATAATGAAAAAGGTTGTAGGAAACCGCTCTGGCTGTCCTTCACAAGGGGATAAAGTGGTGGAACTTATCTACATTGATATTGTGGGTCTTTCACAGTTTAAGAAAACTCTTGGCCCATCTTGGGTTCATTACCAGTAAGTAATTATTATTATTGTTATTATTACAAATGCCCTTGTTGACAAAAATAAATAAGCCAGGAATTTTTTGTAGCCCAATTATAATTATAATTTTTAGCTTTCAGCTTTATCAATTAAACCTCATTTCTCCAACATTGGTGTGTCCGGTCCACGGCGTCATCCTTACTTGTGGGATATTCTCTTCCCCAACAGGAAATGGCAAAGAGTCCCAGCAAAGCTGGCCATATAGTCCCTCCTAGGCTCCGCCCACCCCAGTCATTCTCTTTGCCGTTGCACAGGCAACATCTCCACGGAGATGGTTAAGAGTTTTTTGGTGTTTAAATGTAGTTTTTATTCTTCTATCAAGTGTTTGTTATTTTAAAATAGTGCTGGTATGTACTATTTACTCTGAAACAGAAAAGGATGAAGATTTCTGTTTGTAAGAGGAAGATGATTTTAGCAGACAGTAACTAAAATCGATTGCTGTTTCCACACAGGACTGTTGAGATGAAGTAACTTCAGTTGGGGGAAACAGTTAGCAGACTTTTTCTGCTTAAGGTATGACTAGCCATATTTCTAACAAGACCATGTAATGCTGGAAGGCTGTCATTTCCCCTCATGGGGACCGGTAAGCCATTTTCTTAGTCAAACATAAAAGAATAAAGGGCTTAAAAAAGGGCTAAAAAACTGGTATACATTTTTATGGGCTAAAACGATTGCTTTATTGGGGCATATTATGCAGATTCTAGCTAACAATCTGCATTTATAATCTTGGGGAACGTTTAAAAAACGGCAGGCACTGTGTTGGACACCTTTTTTAGTCTGGGGGCCTTTCTAGTTATAGACTGAGCCTCATTTTCGCGCCATTACTGCGCAGTTGTTTTTGGAGAGCAAGGCATGCAGATGCATGTGTGAGGATCTAAGAATCACTAAAAAAGCTTCTAGAAGGCGTCATTTGGTATCGTATTCCCCTCTGGGCTTGGTTGGGTCTCAGCAAAGCATATAGTTGGGACTGTATAGGGGTCAAATTTAAAAACTGCTCCGGTTCCGTTATTTTAAGGGTTAAAGCTCTGAAATTTGGTGTGCTATACTTTTAATGCTTTAAGACACTGTGGTGAAATTTTGGTAATTTTTGAACAATTCCTTCATACTTTTTCACATATTCAGTAATAAAGTGTTTTCTGTTTGAAATTTAAAGAGACAGTAACGGTTTTATTTTAAAACGTTTTTTGTGCTTTGTTGACAAGTTTAAGCCTGTTTAACATGTCTGTACCTTCAGATAAGCTATGTTCCATATGTATGAAAGCCAATGTGTCTCCCCATTTAAATTTATGTGATAATTGTGCCATAGTGTCCAAACAAAGTAAGGACAGTAATGCCACAGATAATGTTATTGCCCATGATGATTCCTCAAATGAGGGGAGTAAACATGATACTACATCATCCCCTACTGTGTCTACACCAGTTTTGCCCATACAGGAGGCCCCTAGTACATCTAGTGCGCCTATACTTATTACCATGCAACAATTAACGGCTGTAATGGATAACTCCATAGCAAATCTTTTATCCAAAATGCCTACTTATCAGAGAAAGCGCGATTGCTCTGTTTTAAACACTGAAGAGCAAGAGGGCGCTGATGATAATTGTTCTGACATACCCTCACACTAATCTCAAGGGGCCATGAGGAAGGTTTTGTCTGATGGAGAAATCTCAGATTCAGGAAAAATTTCTCATCAAGCTGAACCTGATGTTGTGACATTTAAATTTAAATTAGAACATCTCCGCGCACTGCTTAAGGAGGTGTTATCTACTCTGGATGATTGTGACAATTTGGTCATTCCAGAGAAACTATGCAAGATGGACAAGTTCCTAGAGGTTCCGGTGCCCCCCGACGCTTTTCCTATACCCAAGCGGGTGGCGGACATAGTAAATAAAGAGTGGGAAAAGCCCGGCATACCTTTTGTTCCCCCCCCCCCCTATATTTAAGAAATTATTTCCTATAGTCGACCCCAGAAAGGACTTATGGCAGACAGTCCCCAAGGTCGAGGGGGCGGTTTCTACTCTAAACAAACGCACTACTATTCCTATCGAAGATAGTTGTGCTTTCAAAGATCCTATGGATAAAAAATTAGAGGGTTTGCTTAAAAAGATTTTTGTACAGCAAGGTTACCTTCTACAACCAATTTCATGCATTGTTCCTGTCACTACGGCAGCGTGTTTCTGGTTCGAGGAACTAGAAAAGTCGCTCAGTAGAGAATCTTCATATGAGGAGGTTATGGACGGAGTTCACGCACTTAAATTGGCTAACTCTTTTGTTTTAGATGCCGCTTTGCAATTAGCTAGATTAGCGGCGAAAAATTCAGGGTTTGCTATCGTGGCGCGCAGAGCGCTTTGGCTAAAGTCTTGGTCAGCGGATGTGTCTTCCAAGACAAAATTGCTTAACATTCCTTTCAAAGGTAAAACATTATTTGGACCAGATTTGAAAGAGATTATTTCAGACATCACTGGGGGAAAGGGCCACGCCCTCCCACAGGATAGGTCTTTTAAGGCTAAAAATAAGCCTAATTTTCGTCCCTTTCGCAGAAACGGACCAGCCTCTAATTCTGCATCCTCTAAGCAAGAGGGTAATACTTCACAACCCAAACCAGCCTGGAAACTAATGCAAGGCTGGAACAAGGGTAAGCAGGCCAAGAAACCTACCACTGCTACCAAAACAGCATGAAGGGATAGCCCCCGATCCGGGACCGGATCTAGTGGGGGGCAGACTCTCTCTCTTTGCTCAGGCTTGGGCAAGAGATGTTCAGGATCCTTGGGCGCTAGAAATAGTTTCTCAAGGTTATCTCCTGGAATTCAAGGAACTACCCCCAAGGGGAAGGTTCCACAGGTCTCTCTTATCCTCAAACCAAATAAAGAGACAGGCATTCTTACATTGTGTAGAAGACCTGTTAAAGATGGGAGTGATACATCCAGTTCCAATAAGAGAACAAGGAATGGGATTTTATTCCAATCTGTTCGTAGTTCCCAAAAAAGAGGGAACATTCAGACCAATTTTGGATCTGAAGATCCTAAACAAATTTCTCAGGGTACCATCGTTCAAAATGGAAACTATTCGAACGATCCTACCCACCATCCAGGAAAGTCAATTTATGACTACCGTGGATTTAAAGGATGCGTACCTACATATTCCTATCCACAAGGAACATCATCAGTTCCTAAGGTTCGCTTTTCTGGACAAGCATTACCAGTTTGTGGCACTTCCATTCGGATTAGCCACTGCCCCAAGGATTTTCACAAAGGTACTAGGGTCCCTTCTAGCGGTTCTGAGACCAAGGGGCATTGCAGTAGTACCTTACTTGGATAGATTCCTTAGAAATGAGGATTTTTCTGACAGAGGTCAGAAAATCAAAACTTCTAAGCTCTTGTCAAGTACTTCATTCTGTTCCTCGTCCTTCCATAGCGCAGTGCATGGAAGTAATAGGATTGATGGTTGCAACAATGGACATAGTTCCTTTTGCACGAATTCATCTAAGACCATTACAACTGTGCATGCTCAGACAGTGGAATGGGGATTATACAGACTTGTCTCCGATGATTCAAGTAGATCAAAAGACCAGAGATTCACTCCGTTGGTGGCTGACCCTGGACAATCTGTCACAGGGAATGAGCTTCCGCAGACCAGAGTGGGTCATTGTCACGACCGACGCCAGTCTAGTGGGCTGGGGTGCAGTCTGGGAATCCCTGAAAGCTCAGGGTCTGTGGTCTCGGGAAGAGTCTCTTCTCCCGATAAACATTCTGGAACTGAGAGCGATATTCAATGCTCTCAGAGCTTGGCCTCAACTAGCAAAGGCCAAATTCATAAGGTTTCAATCAGACAACATGACGACCGTTGCATATATCAATCATCAGGGGGGAACAAGGAGTTCCCTGGCGATGAAAGAAGTGACCAAGATAATTCAATGGGCGGAGGATCACTCCTGCCACTTGTCTGCGATCCACATCCCAGGAGTGGAAAATTGGGAAGCGGATTTTCTGAGTCGTCAGACATTCCATCCGGGGGAGTGGGAACTCCATCCGGAAATCTTTGCCCAAATAACTCAATTATGGGGCATTCCAGACATGGATCTGATGGCATCTCGTCAGAACTTCAAGGTTCCTTGCTACGGGTCCAGATCCAGGGATCCCAAGGCAACTCTAGTAGATGCACTAGTAGCACCTTGGACCTTCAACCTAGCTTATGTATTCCCACCGTTTCCTCTCATTCCCAGGCTGGTAGCCAGGATCAATCAGGAGAGGGCCTCGGTGATCTTGATAGCTCCTGCGTGGCCACGCAGGACTTGGTATGCAGACCTGGTGAATATGTCATCGGCTCCACCATGGAAGCTACCTTTGAGACAGGACCTTCTTGTTCAGGGTCCATTCGAACATCCGAATCTGGTTTCCCTCCAACTGACGGCTTGGAGATTGAACGCTTGATTTTATCAAAGCGTGGGTTTTCAGATTCTGTAATAGATACTCTGATTCAGGCTAGAAAGCCTGTAACTAGAAAAATTTACCATAAAATATGGAAAAAATATATCTGTTGGTGTGAATCCAAAGGATTCCCATGGAACAAGATAAAAATTCCTAAGATTCTATCCTTTCTACATGAAGGTTTGGAGAAAGGATTATCTGCAAGTTCTCTAAAGGGACAGATCTCTGCTTTATCTGTTTTACTTCACAAAAGACTGGCAGCCGTGCCAGATGTTCAAGCATTTGTTCAGGCTCTGGTTAGGATCAAGCCTGTTTACAGACCTTTGACTCCTCCCTGGAGTCTAAATCTAGTTCTTTCAGTTCTTCAAGGGGTTCCGTTTGAACCTTTACATTCCATAGATATTAAGTTACTATCTTGGAAAGTTTTGTTTTTAGTTGCAATTTCTTCTGCTAGAAGAGTTTCAGAGTTATCTGCTCTGCAGTGTTCTCCGCCCTATCTGGTGTTCCATGCAGATAAGGTGGTTTTGCGTACTAAGCCTGGTTTTCTTCCGAAAGTTGTTTCTAACTAAAATATTAACCAGGAGATAGTTGTACCTTCTTTGTGTCCGAATCCAGTTTCAAAGAAGGAACATTTGTTACACAATTTGGACGTAGTCCGTGCTCTAAAATTCTATTTAGAGGCTACAAAAGATTTCAGACAAACATCTTCCTTGTTTGTTTGTTTATTCTGGTAAAAGGAGAGGTCAAAAAGCGACTTCTACCTCTCTTTCCTTTTGGCTTAAAAGCATTATCCGATTGGCTTATGAGACTGCCGGACGGCAGCCTCCTGAAAGAATCACAGCTCACTCCACTAGGGCTGTGGCTTCCACATGGGCCTTCAAGAACGAGGCTTCTGTTGACCAGATATGTAAGGCAGCGACTTGGTCTTCTCTGCACACTTTTGCCAAATTTTACAAATTTGATACTTTTGCTTCTTCGGAGGCTATTTTTGGGAGAAAGGTTTTGCAAGCCGTGGTGCCTTCCATTTAGGTGACCTGATTTGCTCCGTTCCTTCATCCGTGTCCTAAAGCTTTGGTATTGGTTCCCACAAGTAAGGATGACGCCGTGGACCGGACACACCAATGTTGGAGAAAACAGAATTTATGCTTACCTGATAAATTACTTTCTCCAACGGTGTGTCCGGTCCACGGCCCGCCCTGGTTTTTTAATCAGGTCTGATGAATTATTTTCTCTAACTACAGTCACCACGGTACCATATGGTTTCTCCTATATATATTTCCTCCTGTCCGTCGGTCGAATGACTGGGGTGGGCAGAGCCTAGAAGGGACTATATGGCCAGCTTTGCTGGGACTCTTTGCCATTTCCTGTTGGGGAAGAGAATATCCCACAAGTAAGGATGACGCCGTGGACCGGACACACCGTTGGAGAAAGTAATTTATCAGGTAAGCATAAATTCTGTTTTCCTTCATGTAATTTGCAAGAGTCCATGAGCTAGTGATGTATGAGATATACAATCCTACCAGGAGGGGCAAAGTTTCCCAAACCTCAAAATGCCTATAAATACACCCCTCGCCACACCCACAATTCAGTTTTACAAACTTTGCCTCCTATGGAGGTGGTGAAGTAAGTTTGTGCTTGATGTTTATAATTTCTTTTATGATACGCACTTCTAAGCATTCTGAAGCCCAATTCCTCTCTGAGTACAGTGTTTGTCAGAGGGATGTGAAGAGTATCGCCTATTTTATATATGGTTTCCCTCGCTGGAAATCTTTTCAAGGGTTCTCTGTTGTGGGTTATAGGTATTCATCTCCTACCTCCCTTTTCAGATCGACTATATACTCTTATACCATTACCTCTGCTGATAGTTTTCAGTACTGGTTTGACTATCTGCTATATGTGGATGGGTGTCTTTCGGTAAGTATGTATCATTGTTTAAGACACTCTCAGCTATGGTTTGGCGCTGTATGTATTTATATAAAGTTCTAAATATATGTATTTACTTATATTTGCCATGAGTCAGGTCCAGAGGCGTAACTAGAAACCACAGGGCCCAGGTGCAAGAATCTAAGAAGGGCTCCCCCCACCGCCTCTCCCCCCCTCCAAAAAAAGGTGAATTTAATACATATTTTTTTTTTTTTACATTTAACACAGAAAAAAAATGTAAGTCATATTACATGTCTGCAAAAGGAGGTACCCTGTGCCCACAGTCTGTGAGATGGTCTGACCCCCTATTACTGTATGTATATGTATGTATATATATATATATATATATATATATATATATATATATATATATATATATAGTGACACTATTTAATAAGCCCCCAGAACTGTATATAGTAAGTTAGTGACAGTCTGTAATCTGCCGGTGAGATGGCTGGCCTGACCCTACCCGCCCTGTACTTTATAAAGTGACCACAGTAGTCAGTGACATGGTCCACCCCCCATACTGTATATAGTGGTACTGTATAATGACACTGTTCACCCCCTGCCCCACCAATGCTGTAGTAACAAGGTCTGTAATTTGCTGGTTCCACAAACATACACACACACACACATACATGCATACATACACACACACCATACACACACACATAAACACCAATGGGTAAAACAGAAACACTAACCCCTGTAGTCATGTCACACTTTTTCCAATCTATTTATACTTCCTTTTGCTTTGTGCGTCATACTTTACCCCACTTCCTATAGGCTCCTTGCCTTTATTTTCAGGGGGCTATGCTATTTGCCTTTTGGCTTATTTTTATCATTTGCATTTTTTTACCATTCCTGAAATTGCTATATGAGGAAATAAGATATTTCTCTTGTAAGGTGTATCCAGTCCACGGATTCATCCTTTACTTGTGGAATATTCTCCTTCCCAACAGGAAGTGGCAAAGAGAGCACACAGCAGAGCTGTCCATATAGCTCCCCCTCTAGCTCCACCCCCCAGTCATTCTCTTTGCCGGCTCTAAGCAATCGGAAGGGTAAAGTGAATGTGGTGTTAGAAATGTAGTTTTTATTCTCTACAAGCAAAAGTTTGTTATTTTAAATGGTACCGGTGTGTACTATTTACTCTCTAGCAGAAAGGTGATGAAGAGTTCTGCAGGGAGGAAGATAATTTTAGCATGTTGTAACTAAAATCCACTGCAGTTCCCACAAAGGACTGAGGAGTACAAGAAAACTTTAGTTGGGGGGAACGGTTTGCAGGTTAGGCTGCAATGAGGTATGTTCAGTCATTTATTTCTAGACTATTAATATCCCCATGAGGGAAGGGTAAGCTGTATTCAGAGACTAAGTATGGAATTGCAAGCTTACATAACAGGGCTAGTTTATGCTGGTTGACACTACTTAATGGCAAACGGTTTTTATTGAAAAATATCATTTTTTGAGACACTTTGAAGGCTCCTTTGGGTTTCTTTCAGGGGTTGTTGCCCACATGGCTATTATTAAAACACTTAGGAGTGTTTCTTTAGGCCTCACAGCACCTGAGTAAGGTGGGAGGGGCCTAATTTCGCGCCTCAGATGCCCAGTTTATTTGACTAGAAGTTCAGGCTGTTTCACATGGAGGGTCCTGCTGCAGTTTGAGGGCCTATAAGAAGCGTTTTCCCCACAAATCTGGTTCCAAAGGGTAGGTAGGGCCACAGCAGAGCTGTGGCAAGGTGCTGAAGCTTTTTTAACCGGTTGTTGGCTTACTGTCAATCCGGTTTGGGCATTAAGGGGTTAATCGTTTTTATTGCTAGTGGTGCAATCTTACTAATGCTTTAGGTACAAACTGTAAAAAAATTTGAAAAGTTTGCTGCATTTTTCACTGTTTGGTAAAAACATATTAAAGTTAATAAACATTAATTAAAACCTACTGACCTATATTTTCTCCAAAACAAAGTTTCATAACGTTCTAAAAGTTATATCTTTTATTCGCCGATGATGTCACGTTATCCTGCCCACTATTTTCAGCACTGCATGTTCAAAATACTTAAACCAATAACTTTGTGTTTAAAGCGCCATTTTGAAACCTAGGCATTGTAAACTGATTGGTACAGAGCAAAGGATACCCACGGAGTGGGTTTGGAAAACAATTAAATTTGCAGACAAGATTTCTGATATACGGTAGAGATATGTTAATGAAATGCTATTGATAGAAAGCGTATTTGGGGTAGTTAGTTAGTAACAGGCATAGAAAATATTTACTTACAGTGGCCCTTTAAAGGTACAGTAAAGTTTTTTTCAAAGTGTGTTTATACTTGATTAAAGTGATTTCCAAGCCTGTTTGTCTTGCTACTAGTCTGTTAAACATGTCTGACAACAAGGAAAATCCTTGTTCAATGTGTTTAGAAGCCATGGTGGAACCCCCTCTCAGAATGTGTCCCACTTGTACTGATATGTCTATACACTTTAAAGAACATATTGTTGCACTTGAAAATGTGGCCCAAGATGATTCTCAGGCAGAAGGTAATTAGGTTAGCCCGTTAACCTCTCCCCAAGTGTCACAACCAGTTACGCCCGCTCAAGCGACGCCTAGCACCTCTAGTTCGTCTAACTCTTTTACCTTACAAGACTTGGCGGCAGTTATGAATAATACCCTCTCAGTGTTTTTATCTAAACTGCCCGTGTTACCTGCAAAGCGTGATAGCTCTGTTTTAAGAACAGATTCTGACGCTTTAGTAGCCGTATCCGATATACACTCACAACGCTCTGAAGTAGGGGCGATGGATGGGCTGTCTGAGGGAGAAATTTCCGATTCGGGAAAGGTTGCTCCTCAGACAGATTCAGATACGTTGGCTTTTAAATTTAAACTAGAACATCTCCGCTTATTGCTCAGGGAGGTATTAGTTACTCTGGATGACTGCGACCCTTTGGTGGTTCCAGAAAAATTGTGTAAAATGGACAAGTGCCTAGAAGTTCCTGTTTACACTGATGTGTTCCCGGTCCCTAAGAGGATTGCGGATATTGTTACTAGGGAGTGGGATAGACCAGGTATTCCGTTTTTTCCCCTTCTGTTTTTAAGAAAATGTTCCCCATATCTGACCCCATGCGGGACTCGTGGCAAACGGTCCCTAAGGTGGAGGGGGCTGTTTCTTCACTTGCTAAATGCACAACTATACCAATTGAAGACAGTTGTGCTTTTAAAGACCCTATGGATAAAAAATCATTATCATTAATATAGTACACATTTATATCATATTATATTTCATTCACTTATATATACATGTTAGTCTTATATTGTTTATTCTTCACTAGTTATTTACAACAAACATATTACGCCACTCTTCTTGTATACATTGATCAACATGACAATTTAGAGATCTATTTGATCGCCAAAATCACAAGTCAAAATATTCTATTTAGAGCTGACTGGTGTATTTTGTAATCTTTCATTATAAGCTATTTACCTTGTTCTTATCGATTAACACAGCAACTTAGAGATCTATCTGAGTGCCAAAATTATAAGACAAAATATTTTATTTTTGAATTGTACTTGCAGATTTTGTAGCTTATCGCCAAGAGTTTATGAGGTATAATTTCACATTTATATAGATATTTAACTCCTTTTTGCATTTTTTACGTCCCACTATATTAAGCACTAATATATATATGCTAGCAACCAACTATTTGGTGTTTACTACAATCCATAGTCTCCTATTGGTGCTAGATACATATGGGCGTAACCTTCTCGCCCCACGTCACCTCAATGGGTAGGGATACATATTGTGGACGGGCTAAGGCGATCATGTGATCATGCGTCATCTCTTCTGACGTCCGAAATCACGGCTACAGCCATTTGCTGTTCCTCCGATCACATGACGCTATGCCATGACAATACTATTCATAGTTTAGGGCACACACCATAGAGCGCAACCTATGAGAATGAGACATAAGGACAGGCCCCCAACATGGTACTAATCTATTGGTTAGGAATGAACACATATGTTAGTTTGTTTACTTCTATATCCACATTTACAGGGAACGATCGAAACTGGCAATCTTCAATCTAATTATTCACTATTATATATTTGTTAGACATACTGGCAATTAATGTTTTTTATTTTGACAACATAAGTTTAACATACAAAATTTGATTAATTAGACATAACACCACCACAACAATTGGGAGTATGGAGAAAGGAAGGACGTGATAGGATAATCTGTGTAAAGGAAGGGGAGGGTTCATTTGAACATTAGGTTACTGGGCCCTATATAAAGGGCACCCATACATACAATGAATATACAAGCCTGAGGACACGGGGTGTTCCCCGAGAAACGCGCCGCTATATTGTATCTTGCTATATGGTATCTTGTGGGGAGATAGGTCATCATCACCCAGCTGTAATTTGTTATACCTTTTGGTATTTTTATTTTGTACAATAAAATACTGATTTTATACTTTTACATAAGTCTGGTGTTGGTGTGACTATCCTCATATCAGTAACCTAAGGGCAGCACAGCCCTTCCTCCTATTCCTACTGCAGTTTCGGCTGGAGATCGTTATCATTAGGAGTACTGGTCTGGGATTCAGAAGACAGAGATTTCCAGCGTATTTGGGGGAGATCCATACACAGCCAGCTGGTTTGCTGTTGAAAACCAGCCTGCTCCTATTGGCACGAGAGAGTGCCGCCTCCTTTGTGAGTACCCTCATTCTGCTCTTTTATTGGATGTTTTGGTTTTATTGATCCACACATGTGGCGCCTCTGTTCTTGTTTTTGTTTTGACATCACAGAATTGCATCAGCCCTTTGGGTGAAGACAGAGAGCGGCCTTTTCAAGTATTGGAGGAAACTTGAGGACATCTGCTGGACTTTCCAGATCTGGTTTGCCCAGATTATTGATTTGTATTAACAATTTTTTTAACTAACATATAGTATTTCACATTTAGAATCCAATATATTTTGTGTGGTTATATATTGTTCTAAATATTGATACTTGTTCCTTTGTCATTCGATACTCCTTTACATGAGTATATATATATATTTTTTTATCCATATATACATTTATGTAAGAGTTAAGCGCCTCCTATAGAAGCCTAGTGATTGTTCTCATCACGGTGACTTCTTTATTGCTTGACATTTTACCTGGTTTTTTGGTTCGATAGGAGAGCTGCTAATTTCCATATATTTATCAATATGTTGTCTTCCTCTGAAAGAGCTTTACGGAGACAAAGCACTACACACAATGATAACAATATAGGAACTATTGTAGACCCTGCCACCAATGCAAGTATAGAGAGTCTTTTTACTAAGTTGGAAGATTTACTTAAAAATGAAAACAGGCATTCGTGGGACCTAGACTGTTTAAAGAAATATAAAGAAAAGAAACAGATCCCTAGGGGTTTGCGTGTTTTTAAGAATTGTTCTTTTAAGAACAACCCTGATTTGCTTACCAAGTGGTATAGTATTTTCGATGATTGCTCTTTTAAATTAATTGACCTGCTCATTTCCCATAGACAACAACTGGTAGATGAGGTAGGGATCGAAATAGACACTATTCAGAAAGAATTGGAAGGATTCAAAGAACACCCTGAATATCATAAACTCAATACTCAAACTATAAAATCGGTTGATGAATATCAGACAGAAATTATAACTAATAAAAACAGCAAAATCAAGAGGGATGAGGAAGATTATAGCAAAGGAGAAGTATACACTTTTAATAGAACTAAATCCAATAAAGCTAACGATTGGACTGTGGTTCAACACCACAAAAATAAAAATAACCACAATCACCAGTCCCATTATAATTCCAATAGGAACAACAAACATCATCATAATAATCAATCCAGTTACAATACACAGTATTCACGTGACAATCACTATGGGGACTCTAGTGGTAATCGTAATACTGAATCCCACCAATATCAGGGGGGCTCTAGTGGTAATCGTAACACAGAATCTCACCAATATAGACCTATCTATATAGATAGAGATTACAGAGGAACATCACATTATCAGGAATATAACAACCCTAATTATATCCCTATCAATAACAGATTCCAAGCCCTTAGTTCTGGGCAAGATGAGGTATTTGACCATTCGAGAGAAGAAAGACCTTCTACATCCAGGGCCATTATCACTCCATCTACCCCATCTGGGTCTTTTTTAGAGAATTCGAATCTCGCACCCCTATGGAGGGAAAACCAACAAAAAAGAAAAACTCCTAAAATTAAGAAAGGGTATATTTAATCTCTTCCCATATACTCTCTGACGACGAAGTGAGAGTTTTGGGAAGAGGTCTTTCTTATTGCCCCCCCAATCCTCATAACATCTTTGAGCTCTTCGTAGATCTCAATAAATACACCCCCAAACTGTCTATTCAGAGATATTTTGCAATGAAGGCATTGAGAAAACAGAACATAGAGGGTTTACCCGTTCTATTGAATTCAAGTCAGACGAGAAACCCTTCTATGGTTCTATCATATGACCCAAGCGCATTAATGGAGGAATTATTTGAGGGGGTAATACACACCTCATTGGCCCCTCCCTCATCCTTCTATCCTCCTAAGGAGGAAGTGTCTTACATTGATCTATATCAGCAATTGGTTTTAGAGGATTTTGAATCTATGCCAAAAAGGATCATAGGAAAAAAGAAAACTTGGCCTAATGAAGCCAGAGGCCTTAGAAGTCTGATGGATGACCACAATTTGGTCATCCGTCAGGCTGACAAGGGCGGGGGCATAGTCCTACAAAATTACTTAGACTATGTCAAAGAAGCCTGTCGGATTTTAGAAGATACTGATTATTACACTAAATTAACGTACGACCCCACCATAGAGTACACTAAAATTCTTATCACCTTACTGGAACAAGGCCTCATTCTAAAGATTCTTACTAAAAAAGAGAAAAGATATCTGACCCCTGACCATCCGAGCATACCGTATTACTACCATCTCCCAAAATTGCACAAGAATGAAAGAGTGCCTCCAGGTAGGCCTATTATAGCTGGCATGAATAGTATTACTGACAGATTGTCAGAATATATTGACATCTACCTGCAGAGGTATGTAATCAATTTACCATCTTATATTAAGGATACTAAAGACTTGCTCAACAAACTTTCTCTTGTGCAATTGGATAAAAGTAAGAATTATCTCTGGCTTTCATGTGATGTCGGATCGCTCTATTCGAATATATCGCATGACTTGGGGATTCACACAACACAGATATATTTGGATAGAGACCTGTACATGCCTTTAATTCAAAGGGAATATTTAATTTCACTTATTAATTTTATTTTAAAGCACAATTATTTTCAATTCCTTGACACTTTTTTCTTACAGATTAGGGGAACGGCCATGGGCACCAGATTTGCCCCGAGTTTTGCCAATCTTTTTATGGGTTGTTATGAAGATCTTTACATCTATAACTCACCATGGAGGGGCAATCTGGTGTTCTATGGCCGTTATATAGATGACCTTATCTTTATTTTTGATGGCTCAGAGTCAGAAGCCTTAGATTTTGTATCACATCTAAACGATAACAACATGGGCATTGGGTTCACCCATAATCTACAAAAGGAAAGTATAGAGTTTTTGGATGTGATCCTTTCTTGGGATCAGAAAGAGAACATATCTACGTCCACTTTTTTTTAAAAAGTGGACTGCAATAATTTTTTACATTTTCAAGCAACCATTTAACAAAATGGAAAACTAATATTCCTTTCAGCCAGTTTTGTAGACTGCGTAGGAACTGCAGTACCATCGACCAATATAATCAGCAATCGCAGATCCTTAAATGTAGATTTATTGAAAAGGGATACCCGGCTGAATTGATAACAAAGGGCTATGAGAGAGCCAAAAACCTGCATAGGGAACAACTACTATCATCTGTCTCATCTAAAGATAGAGATAAAGAGACGTTTGTGAATTATTAACCCCTGTTTGTAACACAATATAACTCAAACCACAAAATTATTAATAAAGTCCTCAAGAAACATTGGCCGATCCTTCTAAAAGACCCAGTCTTGAAAAAAACACTTCCATCTCAACCTAAACTAGTTTTTAAAAGAGCCCCCACTTATAAACAAAAATTAGCCCCCAGTAAGGTGGTCATGTCAAAAAGAAAATTTGTTAATACTACCAGATTGGGAGATCAGACTCATAACAACCATACCTTTAATAAAATAGGAGCTTTTAGATGTGGAAAAAAACGATGTCACAAGTGTAAATATATAACACATGGTCACAATGATATATTATCCAACAATACAAGGGAGTCATTCCCTATTAAAAGCCGATTGTCCTGTGACTCCAATTATATTATATATGCACTGTCCTGCCAATGTGGGATCCAGTATATAGGCAGGACCTGCAGAAAAGTTAGGACCAGATGGAGCGAACACTTGAGGAACATCAAAATTAAATCATCTAAACATAGTGTCTCCAGACATATTTGTAATAGCTATATCCCTGGTAAATGCTCATTCAAAATAACACCATTAGAAAGAATTCCTCCAAGTAATTTGTACAATAGGTTCTCTAAATTGAAACAAAGAGAAACCTATTGGATTTTTAAATTCAATAGTTTATTTCCCACTGGCCTTAATGAGGTTATAGATTCTGCTGCATTTTTGTAAATATCTGTGTTCATATATATACATAGTATACTGTTGTTAACAATATATTCATAGTAACATGTTTATTTGTTCGCTGGACTTTCCCTACCCAATTGTTGTTGGCTTTGCATCAACATTTCTTATAGTTTATATCACATATTTAGGAAATCTTCACTACTATTTGTTATGGTTAGATGCATAACATCATAATTTGGGGCATTTTTTAATTTATTTTTGTTGCCTCTAGTTCATATGGTTTGTACTTCACATCACTAGATCACATTATTCAGGACTATATATATTTATCACACATATTATTATTGTTATATATTAGTCAGCCCACACTTTCAACACCTCTACTATAGCCCTATATTGGGCTACAGTGTCACTATAGTTTATACTTTTTTCACATCTATCATTAATATAGTACACATTTATATCATATTATATTTCATTCACTTATATATACATGTTAGTCTTATATTGTTTATTCTTCACTAGTTATTTACAATAAACATATTATGCCACTCTTCTTGTATACATTGATCAACATGACAATTTAGAGATCTATTTGATCGCCAAAATCACAAGTCAAAATATTCTATTTAGAGCTGACTGGTGTATTTTGTAATCTTTCATTATAAGCTATTTACCTTGTTCTTATCGATTAACACAGCAACTTAGAGATCTATCTGATCGCCAAAATTATAAGACAAAATATTTTATTTTTGAATTGTACTCGCAGATTTTGTAGCTTATCGCCAAGAGTTTATGAGGTATAATTTCACATTTATATAGATATTTAACTCCTTTTTGCATTTTTTACGTCCCACTATATTAAGCACTAATATATATATGCTAGCAACCAACTATTTGGTGTTTACTACAATCCATAGTCTCCTATTGGTGCTAGATACATATGGGTAACCTTCTCGCCCCACGTCACCTCAATTGGTAGGGATACATATTGTGGACGGGCTAAGGCGATCATGTGATCATGCGCCATCTCTTCTGACGTCCGAAATCACGGCTACAGCCATTTGCTGTTCCTCCGATCACATGACGCTACGCCATGACAATACTATTCGTAGTTTAGGGCACACACCATAGAGCGCAACCTATGAGAATGAGACATAAGGACAGGCCCCCAACATGGTACTAATCTATTGGTTAGGAATGAACACATATGTTAGTTTGTTTACTTCTATATCCACATTTACAGGGAACGATCGAAACTGGCAATCTTCAATCTAATTATTCACTATTATATATTTGTTACATACATACTGGCAATTAATGGTTTTTATTTTGACAACATAAGTTTAACATACAAAATTTGATTAATTAGACATAACACCACCACAACAATTGGGAGTATGGAGAAAGGAAGGACGTGATAGGATAATCTGTGTAAAGGAAGGGGAGGGTTCATTTGAACATTAGGTTACTGGGCCCTATATAAAGGGCACCCATACATACAATGAATATACAAGCCTGAGGAAACGGGGTGTTCCCCGAGAAACGCGTCGCTATATTGTATCTTGCTATATGGTATCTTGTGGGGAGATAGGTCATCATCACCCAGCTGTAATTTGTTATACCTTTTGGTATTTTTATTTTGTACAATAAAATACTGATTTTTTTTTTTTTTTTTTAATTCTTTATTTATACATCCAGCACTGAGTAAGGCAACAAATGATATATACAGAAAATTTGTAAAATATGATGACAATAGTTGCAACCAAAGACAGCACTGTATTTTTTTTTTTTATAATCTATTAATATGGCTACTCCAGACATTACTTGTCTTCCCTCACTTCACATCTAACTTCCTACATCTAGTTCCGCTATATGATAAGGCAACAGATAACAGTATAATTTGCATAACATATTAGAGCCGGTCAAAAGATTTCCAAGAGTCTTTGGTGTTTTGTAGCTCTTTACAATCAGCAAGTCATTGCAGCTCTACTATGAGTGCGTCTTTCAGTTGAAGTTGGGTGTTATATATCAACAGCTTAATTTCCCCTCCTCCCCATCCATCTCTGCTTCCTATTTTCTCCTGATTTGACCCAGAGCGCCCCCCCATGGTTCCGTTCCAGCCTCTCATCTTTAGTCTCTCTATTGGTTCGGTACCTTGTTAATTGAAATGTTTAGAAAATGTTCCATTTGCCTCGTAACTGGGCTTCCAGAACAACCTCTGAGTTTTTGAGTGGATACAGTATTTGTCTCTGATGTGTTAAGTCTAAGGAGTGAATCAAGGGTTCCCATTTGTTGAGGAAATGTTTAGTTCGTTTTATGATGTCACCCTGTGTGTCTACTTGTTCCCGAATCATTTGCTGTTGTAGTTCTAATTTGAGATGTGTCAGTGTTGGCGGGTCAGGCTCCATCCACTTCTTGAGGATAAGCTTTCTGGCAATCAGTATAACATTATGAACAAATGTCATGTGTTTGTTTGTGTCCGATTGTGTGTGGAGGAATATCACTACGTGGATATTTAGGTCTATACTCCCTCCCGTAACTCTCATTGCCCATTTGTGTGCCATGTTCCAGAATCTCGTAAGTTTTGGGCATTGCCAAATCATGTGGAGGATGTTGGGGTTTGAGTGCGTGCATTTTGGGCAAAGTCCCGAAGTCTCAGGACACCATTTGTGGAACATCTTTGGTGTTATGTAAGCGTTATGCAGTAGTTTTGTATGTGATTCCCTGATGTCATTTGATAAGGATGCCTTCCTCACCTTTAAAACACTTTGTTCAATGATTTGGTCCGTGACTGGGTTTGGAGTCCAGGTGCTCCATGTATGTTGAATTTGGTCTCTCGTGGTCTTGTTAGTCAGTGTTTGGAGTGCTTTGTATGTATGTGAGATTGAAGTCAGTCCTCCCTTTGTCAGAGTCAGTAGTTTGTATATTTCACAGTTGGTGTCCGGCATGTCACCCGTCCCCAGAATGCTTTGAACGTAGTGTCTTGTCTGTAAGAATGCGAAGTGGTGTTTGTGAGGTAGATTAAATTCTATTTGTAATTCGGCAAACGATTTGACTGATTTTTGGTCTGGCGTCAGGACTTGTCTGATAGTAGTCAGTCCCCTTGTTTCCCATTGTCTGAAAGGCGATGTGGTGAAACCTGCCTGGAAATCTGGGTTACCTCGTAGGGGTAGGTATACTGTATTTTTGCATTTTATTTTCAAGGTTCTGCAGATTTTCCGCCATGCTCTTACAGGTTGGAGGAAGATAGTGTTGTGCCCTACTGCTCTTTCTAACTGTGTGTGAGTCATGTGTGGGAGCATTTTTAGTGACCAAGGAGCAATAAGTTCTGACTCTAGCGTACCATTTGTGAAGACATTTCTGTCAAAAAGCCAATCCATTACATATTTAGCTAAAGCTGCCCAGTTGTAGTACTCTATATTTGGGAGTGCTAGTCCCCCCATCTCTGGTGAGCACGTCATTTTTTTATGTCCTATTCTGTGTCTCTTCCCCTTCCATAGAAAGTGAAGTATATCTCTATTCAGTGCTTGTAGATCTTGTTTATGTAGGAGTTCGGGTAGCATTTGTAATGCATATAGCAGTTTGGGAAACAGGATCATCTTAATTAGCCCTACTCTTCCTGATAGTGTCAGTGGTAGTGGTATCCAATTTAGGAGTGTGCGTCTTAGTTCCTTGATTAGTGGTCTGAAGTTAAGTCCATACCACTCTCTGGGGTCTCTAGAGAGATTAATACCTAGATATTTAAACGAGTTAGTAACAATCTTAAAGTTGTCTTGTAGTGGTTCTGCTGGTGAGTTATTCCTCAACCATAGCAGCTCTGACTTATCTTTATTTATGCAGTATCCTGATATTTGGCCGAACTCGGTGATAATGTGCATTGAAATAGGGATATTTCGCCTGGGGTCGCTGGCATATAAGATCATATCATCTGCGAAAAGGGATATGTGGAGGGTTTCTTTGCCTATATTTAACCCTGCCGTGTGATTCCTAATTTTGGTTGCTAGTGGTTCAAGGGCCAGGTCAAAAAGGAGCGGGGATAGTGGGCATCCCTGTCTTGTGCCTCTCATTAGCGGGAAAGTGTGTGATGGTTCGCCATTAACTAGAATTGCTGCTCGGGGTTCGTCATACAGTGCGTAGGTGGCTGTCATAAAGTCGCCCTGAATCCCAAATTTCCCAAGGGTTGTGAAGAGATGGTCCCACAGTATCTTATCAAACGCTTTTTCGGCATCAACCAATAAAAT
Organism: Bombina bombina; assembly: GCF_027579735.1. Classification (NCBI taxonomy): domain Eukaryota; kingdom Metazoa; phylum Chordata; class Amphibia; order Anura; family Bombinatoridae; genus Bombina; species Bombina bombina. The sequence continues at coordinate 358,133,033 of NC_069499.1, forward strand.
ACAGGCGTCTCCCTCCTTCTGATCTCCCTCCTGTTTTCCTTCCCCCCAGTAGTGTGACAGAACTAGCTGCAATTTTCTCATGTTCTTAACTGAGGATCTCCCTCTAACAAACCCTGTCTGGTCTTCGTGTAGCAAGTCCGGTAATATCCCCGTCAGTCTGTTGGCTAGAATTTTGGTGAACAGTTTGTAGTCTGAGTTGAGTAATGAAATTGGTCTATACGAGGCTGTCAGTAATGGGTCTCTGTCTGGTTTGGGGATAACTGTCACATTTGCTTCCGTGAATCTATTTGATAGGTCTGCCCTTCCTTTCATTATGCCATTGAACAGTAAGGTGAGTGTCTCCGTCACTTCCTCCCTGATCATTTTATAGAACTCCCCCGGCAGGCCGTCAGGTCCGGGGTTTTTTTCAAGGGGCAAAGCGTCAATAGCCCTAGTTATCTCTAGGGAGTCCACTGGGCCATTTAGGATCTGTAACTGTGTCTCAGTTATTTGAGGGAGGGCCAGGTCCTTCCAAAAGTTTTGCTTCAATGCCTCATCTACTTTCTGTGGGCTATACAGTTTGGAATAGTAGTCTATGAATGCTTTGTGTATATCCTCTTTTTTTGTTAGTATTTTTCCCTGTTTCTGTATGGCTGCTATAGTGTTAGGTTTCCTGGTTAGTTTGGTGATTTTTGCTAGTAATTTACCTGTGCGATTACCATAACGATAGAATTTAGCCTGCATTCGAGTTTGGGCTCTGCCTGCTGTCTGAATAAGGTGAGTATCTCTGAGGGCCTTGATGTCTTTGTAATGTAATCTGTTTTGGTCTGTCGGGTGTCTGAGGTATTGATTCCTTGCATTTAGGAGTTGGCGGAGAAGTAGTTCACCTCTCTCTCTGCAAATTTTTTTAATTCTGATTGCGTAAGTCGTGATCCCCCCTCTTAGCACCGCTTTTGCCGTTTCCCAAAACAGCGAAATGTCATTCATGTGTTGTTTGTTCAGATCTTTGTAAGCTAACCACTCTCCCACCAAGTGTTTTCGCAAGTTGAGGTCGTGGTAGAGATGCGTAGGGAATCTCCATCCACACATCTTTCTCTGAGGGGCATCGGTAGTTAACACTAGTGTCACTGGTGAGTGGTCTGAAATGGTTATGGGATCTATCTTGATATCTCCTATCCTAGAGGCTAAGTGACTTGAGACTAGGAAATAGTCTATGCGGGAGAGTGTGGTTTTCGATGGATGTGCACATGTGTAATCCCGTGCCTCAGGGTTTCTTTCCCTCCATATATCTGTGAGACCTAGACTATTTTTAAAATTTTTAAGAATCAATGTTTCTCTTCTAGATCCTGTCCAAAGCTGTTTGGGTTTTGTGTTGCTAGTGGGGTTACGGAATCTGTCTGCAGGTGTCTGAGGCGCTATATTGTAATCTCCACCCACTATAATGGGTAGGTCTGCAAATTGCAAGAGTTTGCTTTGGAGGTGTATTAAAAATTCTCTCTTCTGTGTCTGGGGACCATATATACCGCAAAGAATCAGGGATAGTACGTCAATTTTTAGTTTTATAATCAGAAATCTACCCTCAACGTCAGAGATCACCTGTAGAATGTCGTAATTCAGTCCCTTTCGAAACAATATTGCAATACCTCTCGCTCTTTTGTTTTCATAGGGTGTAAAGAGTACTTCTCCCACCCATCCCTGTTTAAGTTTTTGATGTTCTATCTGCGATAGATGTGTTTCCTCTAGTATGGCTATGTCGGCCTTTTTTGTGTTTAATTGTCTCAGTATCGCCTTTCTTTTAATAGGTGATGTTATCCCTCCCACATTCCAGGTGGTGATTTTCATTGTGCTACAGTGGGTGTCCTGTGTGTATGGGTGTCACGAATTGTCTGGGTTGTGAGGTGTGAAGTGTTATGTATGAGTGTTGCAGTATAGGTTAATAAGCGTTACTTACTGTTTCTTGCAGTGTCCAAAATCTGGCTATTTTCCCCCTGGGGGAGCGCTCTTAGGTCTGATGGAGTCTATCTATCACTATGATAAACAATAAGCAATCAGGTTAGTGAGTTTTAACTTGTACAGTTTCAAAACCGTTTCTTGAATTTGTGCAAAAGAGACAAATACATGTAATAAATTTCAACAATATAACTGGCAATAAACAGTAACAAAATTTTCCCGTTTCCCATTCCCCCCCCCCCCCCCCCACTTGTAAAGGATATAGGTTATCATGTCCTTTAGTTTTTAAGAGGCTTTACTCTATACTTCTTGAGGCCTTAAGCAGTGTCTCTTGTTTTCAAAAATCATGTGGCTGATCGTGGTGGCCCTGTTGGATTATTAGTTCTTAGTGTTTAAAGTGCTTTATACTTCTTCATCTATGATCCTGACAGCAATTTTCATCTTCCTGAGATAGAGGGGCGATTTTCTTGATCTGGTGTTTGTCGCTGTTCACTCTCTCTCTGCAGGTGTAGCTTGAGCTGTTGTGGTGACTCAAAGAACAGAGGACCATTGGTTGTGTGCAGCCGTAATCTCGCTGGATATAGCAGGGCTGCTGGCCTGCCTTGCTCGATGAGTTGCTTGCAATAAGGTGTAAATTCTTTTCTTCTGGCTGCTACTGTTGCAGAATAGTCCTGGAACAAATATAATTTTCTGCCTTCAAATTCCAGCGACGGGACTTTTCTGTAGGCTTGAAGAATTGCTATTTTTGTTTTAAAGTTGAGATACTTCACCATAACTTGTCTCGATTGTTGGGTATTTTCCTCCTGTTTTCGCGGGTCGCCAACTCTGTGGGCCCTCTCTACTGTGCATGGAAGACATGACTGAGGAATGTGCAACAACTTTGGCAGGGTGTTTTCTGCAAAATCTATGAGTTGTGATCCTGGGAGAGACTCTGGAATTCCTACAACCCGTAGGTTGTTTCTTCTGGACCTGTTCTCCAGGTCGTCGATTTTGGCCCATAGCCTATCATTCTGCTGTTGCAGTGTTTGAATATTGGTCTCAGCTTCTCTATGGCGAGTCTCTCCCTCTGCAACCCTTTGTTCCACTTGAGTGAGTCTGCCATTAAAAGATTTTACTTCTGTTGTAAGTGAGTCCATCCCTGTTTGTAACTGTTCAATTTTCGGTAAGAACAGGGCAGAGATCTGTGAGACAATTGGGTGGGTGTCCATAGGCATAGAGTTCGGCATATCCTCTGCCTCTATAGGTGTCTGTGTCGTGTCCACTTGATTTCTTTTCTTGTCAGCATTCTTAAGTCTGCTAGCCATTGTTCCTGTCTTTTTGTTATAGGAGTTATAGTATTTTTGCATGCAGCTTTAAAAGTCCCAGCTAGTGCTGCCCTATATGGTGTGTTTTTATATTTGGTTCACTACAAATTCGCAGCTTCTGTCTGTTTCCTCTCAGATCATAGAATGATGTCAAACTTAAGGCCAGTGATATGTTTGATAAGCGGTGGGTGAGCAGGGGGGGTCTAGGCCCGAGCCCTCTAGCCCTGCATGATGTATGAGTTACAGTTGATGTTTGAAAAAGGGGTTAAGGGTTCTAGTGGTTTTAGATTTTAGCCACCAGGGCTCCCAATGTAGCTTTTTCAAAGTGTGCCCTAATTCCAGGGCTGAAGTGAGAGCCAGTTTCAAGGAGCAGGTTTTCTTAATGTTTTGGCCTGTCTTTCATTGTCTGAGCGAGCATGCAGCATGTGTGATTGTATGCCCTTTTCCTTGCGTGACTGTTCTCTTTACCCCCTGTGACTTGGTTTTTGTTCCCTGTGATTCTGCAGTTTATGTGATTTTATGTGGGGCTTTTCCCTTCGCTGTGCGAGTGTGGTATGTAGAAAGTAAATGTCAGCACTTTTCACTGCAGTTTTTCGCAGTTAATCTGGTTCTCACCTCACTCCTAGGTGAGCTGTGGCCTTTATTGTGCTGCGTGTTTAATAGTGGAGGTCCGGCAGCAGATTAGCAAAATGGCGGCGTTCCCGCCGTTATCTGAACCTTCCCTCCCGGCCCCTCGGATGCTTTAAAAATTTGTTCAGGGCTCTTACCGGGTACTTGAGGTCTTGACACTTGTCCCCTGCTTGGTGTTTGGGGGTCGTGTGGAGTCTGGCTTTGTCCGGTAACTTTGCGGCTGCAGCTGCAGCTTGTCCCTATTTCTTCTGTCTGGCGGCTTTTGCGGCGGGGGAATCCGATGACTGATTCCTTGCTGATGTGTGTCCGGGCAGTTGTGGTTTCCCCTGCCAAGGATTTCAGCGTATTTTAGGGGCACTTGTGAGGCTTTTCGCCAAGTTAGGGGCTGTAAGCAGCGGAGCTCCTTTCCCTGCTTCCACCCTCTGTGCCCTCCCACCGGAAGTCCCCAATAAAATACTGATTTTATACTTTTACATAAGTCTGGTGTTGGTGTGACTATCCTCATATCAGTAACCTAAGGGCAGCACAGCCCTTCCTCCTATTCCTACTGCAGTTTCGGCTGGAGATCGTTATCATTAGGAGCACTGGTCTGGGATTCAGAAGACAGAGATTTCCAGCGTATTTGGGGGAGATCCATACACAGCCAGCTGGTTTGCTGTTGAAAACCAGCCTGCTCCTATTGGCACGAGAGAGTGCCGCCTCCTTTGTGAGTACCCTCATTCTGCTCTTTTATTGGATGTTTTGGTTTTATTGATCCACACATGTGGCGTCTCTGTTCTTGTTTTTGTTTTGACATCACAGAATTGCATCAGCCCTTTGGGTGAAGACAGAGAGCGGCCTTTTCAAGTATTGGGGGACACTTGAGGACATCTGCTGGACTTTCCAGATCTGGTTTGCCCAGATTATTGATTTGTATTAACAATTTTTTTAACTAACATATAGTATTTCACATTTAGAATCCAATATATTTTGTGTGGTTATATATTGTTCTAAATATTGATACTTGTTCCTTTGTCATTCGATACTCCTTTACATGAGTATATATATATTTTTTTTTATCCATATATACATTTATGTAAGAGTTAAGCGCCTCCTATAGAAGCCTAGTGATTGTTCTCATCACGGTGACTTCTTTATTGCTTGGATAAAAAATTAGAAGGTTTACTTAAGAACATTTTTGTTCAACAAGGTTTTCTTCTCCAACCTATTGCGTGCATTGTTCCTGTAACTACTGCAGCTGCTTTCTGGTTCGAGGCGCTGGAAGATGCGCTCTAGACGGAGACCTCCATATGAGGACATTATGGAGAATTAAGGCTCTTAAGCTGGCTAATTCTTTTATCACAGATGCCGCTTTCCAACTAGCTAAGTTAGCGGCAAAGAATTCAGGTTTTGCCATTTTAGCACGCAGGGCGCTATGGCTTAAGGGGCAGACTCTCTGTCTTCGCTCAGGCCTGGGCAAGAGATGTACACGATTCCTGGGCCTTAGAGATTGTATCCCAGGGATATCTTCTAGAATTCAAGGACTCCCCTCCAAGGGGAAGGTTACACATTTCTCGTCTGTCTTCAGACTAGACAAAGAATGAGGCGTTCTTACGCTGTGTAGAAGACCTACATACAATGGGAGTGATCCACCCAGTTCCAATTGCGGAACAAGGGCTGGGTTTTTACTCAAACCTGTTTGTGGTTCCGAAGAAAGAAGGAACTTTTCAGACCAATCCTGGATCTCAAAATTCTAAACAAATTCCTCAGAGTCCCATCATTCAAGATGGAGAACATTCGGACAATCTTACCAATGATCCAGGAGGGTCAATATATGACTACCGTGGATCTAAAGGCTGCGTATCTGCACATTCCTATCCACAAAGATCATCACCAGTTTCTCAGTTTCGCCTTTCTGGGCAAGCATTATCAGTTTGTGGCTCTTCCTTTCGGGTTGGCCACTGCTCCCAGAATTTTCACAAAGGTGCTAGGGTCCCTCCTGGCGGTTCTAAGACCGCGGGGCATAGCAGTGGCGCCTTATCTAGACGACATCTTAATTCAGGCATCGACTTTCCAAAGAGCCAAGTCTCACATGGAAATTGTAGTGGCCTTTCTGAGGTCTCACGGGTGGAAGGTGAACATCAAAAAGAGTTCTCTCTCCCCCCTCACAAAAGTTCCCTTCCTAGGAACACTAATAAACTCGGTAGAAATGAAAATATTTCTGACGGAGGTCAGAAAGTTAAAACTCTTAACTACTTGCCGAGCTCTTCATTCCATTCCTCGGCCATCTGTAGCTCAGTGCATGGAGACAATCGGACTAATGGTAGCGGCAATGGACATAGTCCATTTTTTCATGTAATTAGCAAGAGTCCATGAGCTAGTGACGTATGGGATATACATTCCTACCAGGAGGGGCAAAGTTTCCCAAACCTCAAAATGCCTATAAATACACCCCTCACCACACCCACAATTCAGTTTTACAAACTTTGCCTCCCGTGGAGGTGGTGAAGTAAGTTTGTGCTAGATTCTTCGTTGATATGCGCTTCGCAGCAGGCTGGAGCCCGGTTTTCCTCTCAGAGTGCAGTGAATGTCAGAGGGATGTGAAGAGAGTATTGCCTATTTGAATACCATGGTCTCCTTCTACGGGATCTATTTCATAGGTTCTCTGTTATCGGTCGTAGAGATTCATCTCTTACCTCCCTTTTCAGATCGACGATATACTCTAATATACCATTACCTCTACTGATTCTCGTTTCAGTACTGGTTTTTCTATCTACTATATGTAGTTGAGTGTCCTGGGGTAAGTAAAATCTTATTTTTTGTGACACTCTAAGCTATGGTTGGGCACTTTATATGTAAAGTTCTAAATATATGTCTTTAAACTTATATTTGCCATGATTCAGGATAATCAGTATTCATTTATAATTCAGACTATCAGTTTCATTATTTGGGATAATGCATTTTAATTCAATTTATTTTTCATTACCTTGGAAATTTTCAATTGACCATTTTCCCTGTGTGCTTTTAGGCTCGCGGGGGCAGAAAATGTTTCTTTTTATTGCGTCATTCTTGGCGCAGACTTTTTTGGAGCAAAAATGTTGTCATTTCCGGCGCCGTAGTTGACGCCGGAAGTTGTTTTCTGTAACGTCATTTTTTGACGCATGTGTATTCAGACATTTTTTTCCCGCCAAAAAATGTGGGCGTCGGTTTCGGCGTCAGAGGATGTGGCGTCATACTTGGTGCCAAAAATATGGGCGTTGTATTTAGCGCCAATAATGTGGGCGTCATATTTGGCGCCAAAAAATGTGGGCGTATTTGTTCCATTTTTTCCTCACATTATTTAAACCTCACTTTTTTATTGCTTCTTTTTTTTAGAAGCTTATTATTTTGCATTCTTTTCTGTCATTTAAGGAATTTGATAATTTTGCTTTAAATATTGTTTTTTTCTATTACATATTGCTAGATTTCACTGTTCCTGTTTCAAAAATGTTCTAAGGGATTCCTGTTGACTGAGTTCAGTCCTACCAAAGCTAAGTTTATTTATTTTAAAATGTTATGAATGTTTTTCTTTAGCTATGGTTTGTAATAAGTTATCATGATAAACTTTTACATGCAGAATCCGTTAGTATTTATGCTTTATATATTTGCTATTCTTTTTACATCTTATGTACAAGAATTACTTAGAAGATTTATAAGACTATTTTTCTGATTCTATTTTAAAGGCTTTGTCTGACATCGTGCCTTCTAATAAAATTTTTAGGTCTTTTTCAAGCTTCTTTTTTAATTATTGAAGTTTCAAATGACCAACAACATAATGATTTATCCTTCTCTGATGATGTTTTTTCTCATTCAGAATTTTCTTCATCAGATATTGACACTAACAAATCCACTTTTTTATTTTTTTATTTTTTTATTAAATTACATTTGTTCTTTGTTGAAAAGGTGTTGATTATTTTGGATATTAAGGTAATTAGTTCTTTCAAGACTAACTAACATTTTATTTCTGCTTATTTATTCTTCTGTATTTTCAGAGGTTTTTTTCCAGTTCCTCATACTAGGGAATTGAATAGGCTGAGAATTTTCTTTTATTCCTTCTTTAAAGGTTTTAAACTATATTCTTTGCCGGCAGTTCATTTCAATTTTGAAGGTTCTCCAATTTAATGGGGCTATCTCTACTTCTGCTAATTATGCTATTGTTTCTATAGCAAAATAGTATTTATTTTTCCTTTTAGATGGTTGTATCTTATTTAAGGAAAATTATTTATTTTCAGGTACTTTTCTTGGACCTGTGATTTATTTGAATGATGTTGCAATTGTTTCATTTTTTCTGTTTACTTTAAAATCAAGTATCAGATTATGATTTATTTTAGCATTGTTAAGGACAAAATCTACTAGACTAGGTGCTGTTGCATTTGTCGTCTTGTTTTGCTTTTGTTGATTATGTAAGTCCATTGTGTTGACTGGTCCTTTAACTGGGTTATCATGCTAATATTTTTCATTTGTGTCTTCATTTTATTGAATATTTTTGCAAATGAGGTTTATTCTATGTCTTTAGCTGTTTTAGCTAGAAGAATTTTGTGATTTCTAAAAAATCCATATTTTTTTTTTTTTTTTTTTCTAAGATAATCAATTATTTGGTTTATAATTGGATTCAATTCTTAACTGTTACTCTGGGCTTCAAGATTGAGTTCCAAGACTAAATGTTAAGCTTATATTAGTTTGGTTGTTCTTATTAAGGAACAAATTCCCAAGTAACATGTTTTTAATTGGAATTTTTTTTCATTTTTTTGAAATTTGTTGTTTTGCAAATTTCTTTGATTTTGGATACAGAATAAAGTTCAGAGTAAAACCGTCTGTGATAAGTCTTTTTTCTCTTTGATATTCCAGCTATTCCAGTAAGGCTAACACTTTTAGTGTGTTTCGGTCCTATATATTTTGGGATAATGTTGAAGCGCGGCTGATCACCCGTTGGGGCTCAAGTGCTGCTCAGACCTGGAATCTTCTGGGGTATTTCTTCCAGTTCCATTTTTAGGAACTGGGTTTTGGGGTTTTATTCAAACCTATTCATTGTTCCAAAGATAGAAAATCTTTTTGTTATATAAATGTATCATGTATAAATGGTCTATTCTGCCTTTTGTTGGTCAGTGATGGCATTATTTGTTTTCATTAGATACAATAAATGCATATCTTCATTTTCTGTTTTCATTCAGATTATTTTCTGAGGCTGTGGAATCTCATATGATTCAACTTTGTTCTTTTAGGACATAGTTAGAGGATCTTTTTTTCAAAAGCTCTTGATTCCTCACACAAGGGTCACTTTTTTTTTTTTAGGTTTCCAGATAGTTTGTGTCACTGTCTTTGTCTCTATCAGACAAGGGACAATTTTATTGGGTTCAGTCTGTCGGTACCTTTAGTCTCTATTATTTCCTTCAATTGCTATATATGCATAGAAGTTTTAGGTCTTATGGCCACAGCATTGGATTCAATTCCCTTTGCTCATTTTCAATAGAGATAACCTCTTCCTGTTTTTTATGCTGAATTATGGTGCAGGGATTCTAGGATTTTACATTTTAAATCTTCAAATCCTAATATTTATCTATCTTGATTTGGTGGTTAATTTCACCATCATTTAGTTCTACAGGTCTCTTCGTTTCTTTCAACCTGGGCCATGATCTTTACAGATGTGAGTCTTTTTGGTTGGGAGGCTGTCTGAGGATCTCTGTCAGCACAAGGGGTTTGGAAATCTCAGGAGGCGAGATTACCATTTGATATTTTAGAACTCCGTACATTCTCAGAGTTTTTCAGTTAGTTTCTTATTGAAGAAGAGACGTTTTTTTGTTTTCAGACAATATCACTACTATGGTGTATGTCAATCATCAGTGTGGGACTATCAGTCCTTAGGCTGTGACAGCAGTGTCTCGGATATTGGCTTGGGCTAAATCCAGCTCCTATCTAAATTCTGTGGGTTTTTTTCCCAGGTATAGATATTTGGGAAGCGGATTATCTCTGTTAATCAAGCTTTATATCCGGGAGAATGGTCTCTCATACCCAGATATGTTTTTCAGATGTGAGCATTTCTAGAAATAGATCTGTTGGCATCTCATCTGAATAAAGAACTTCCCAGGGGCCTATTCAGGTCCGGGGATCCTCAGGCGGAAGTAGTATATGCATTGAAATTTCTTTGGAATTATCTTTTTGCCTATTTCTTTCCGCCTCTAGTTCTTCTTCCAACGTGATTTCCAAAATTCTTATGGAGTATTTGTTCTGCTAGTGGCTCCAGCATTACCTCTCAGGTTTTGGTATGCGGATCTCATTCGGATGGCCAGTTGCCAACCTTGGACACTTCCGTTTAAACCAGACCTTCTTTCTCAAGGCCCATTTTTTCCATCAGGATCTCAAATCATTAAATTTGAAGGGATGGAGATTGAACGATTGATTTTTAGTCATAGAGGTTTCTCTGACTCATTGATTAATACTATGTTTCAGGTTCGTAAATCTGTCTCTAGAAAGATTTGTTATCGAGTCTGGAAGACCTACTTTTCTTGGCATTCTTTTAAAATTCATAGAATTTTATAATTTTTTCAGGTTGGTTTGGATAAGGTTTTGTCTTCAGTTCTTTGATAGGACAAATCTCTACTCTTTCTGTTCTTTTTTCACAGAAAGATTGCTAATCATCCTGATATTCATTGTTTTGTACAGGCTTTGGTCCGTATCAAGCCTGTCATTAATTCAATCTCTCCTCTTTGGAGTTTTAATTTGGTGCTGAGGGCTTTACAGGCTCCTCCGTTTGAAACTATGCATTTTCTGTACATTAAATTACTTTCTTGGAAAAGTATTGTTCCTTTGGCTATTTCTTCTGCTAGAAGAGTTTTTGAGTTATCTGCTCTTTTTTGTGAATATCCTTTTCTGATTTTTTCATCAGGATAAGGCAGTATTACTTCCTGATATTCATCATTTTTGGTTTTGATTTGTATCAAACCTGTAATTAAGCCAATTTCTCCTCCTTGGAGTCTTAATTTGGTTCTGAAGGCTTTTCAGGCTCTTCTATTTGAGCATATGTTTGCTCTGGACATTAATTACTTTCATGGAAAGTATTGTTCTTTTTGGACATCTCTTCAGCTAGAACAGTTTTTGAATTATCTGTTCTTTCTTGTGAATCTCTTTTTTCTGATTTTTTTCATCAGGATAAGTTGGTTTTTGCTGTCCTCATTTCAATTCTTACCTAAAGTTGTAAATTCTAACAACATTAGGGAGGACTTATTGTTTTCCTAAGACTTCTTTGGTGAGATTCTTACTTTCTTTGAATATGGTAAGAGTTTTTGAAATTCTATGTTGAAGCTATTCAGATTTCAGATAGACTTCTAGTCTATTTGTTATCTTTTCTGGTTTTAGGAAGGTCAAAAGGATTCTGCCATTTATTTTGGCATCTTGCTTAAACTTTTGATTCATCATTCTTATTTGGAGCCAGGTGGATTCCCGCCTCGGAGGATTACGGCTCATTCTACTAGGTAAGTTTCTACTTCCTGGGTTTTTTTTTTAAAAAAATGAAGCTTCTGTTGATCAGATTTGCAAAGCAATGACTTGGTCTTCTTTGCATACTTTTACTATGTTCTACCATTTTGATGTTTTCTTTTCTTTAGAAGCAGTTTTGGTAGAATGGTACTTCAGGCAGCTGTTTCAGTTTGATTCTTCTGCTTATAATTTCAGTTTTTTTCATTATAAAAATTGAAAATTTTTTGATTGGGGTAGTGGATTAATTTTTCAGCGGAATTGGCTGTCTTTATTTTATCCCTCCCTCTCTAGTGACTCTTGCGTGGAAGTTCCACATCTTGGGTATTTATTATCCCATACGTCACTAGCTCATGGACTCTTGCTAATTACATGAAAGAAAACATAATTTATGTAAGAACTTACCTGATAAATTCATTTCTTTCATATTAGCAAGAGTCCATGAGGCCCACCCTTTTTATGGTGGTTATGATTTTTTTTGTATAAAACACAATTATTCCAATTCCTTATTTGATGCTTTCGCTCCTTTCTTATCACCCCACTTCTTGGCTATTCGTTAAACTGAATTGTGGGTGTGGTGAGGGGTGTATTTATAGGCATTTTGAGGTTTGGGGAAACTTTGCCCCTCCTGGTAGGAATGTATATCCCATACGTCACTAGCTCATGGACTCTTGCTAATATGAAAGAAATTAATTTATCAGGTAAGTTCTTACATAAATTATGTTTTTGCATGGATACACCTCAGACCACTGCAACTATGCATGCTCAAACAGTGGAATGGGGATTATGCAGATTTGTCTCCTCAAATACAGTTGGACCAGGGGACCAGAGATTCTCTTCTCTGGTGGTTGTCTCTGGATCACCTGTCTCAGGGAATGTGTTTCCGCAGACCAGAGTGGATCATCGTAATGACAGACGCCAGTCTGTTGGGCTGGGGTGCAGTCTGGGACTCCCTGAAAGCTCAGGGCTTATGGTCTCGGGAAGAAGCTCTTCTCCCGATAAACATTCTGGAACTGAGGGCGATATTCAATGCGCTTCAGGCATGGCCTCAGCTAGCTGCGGCCAAATTCATCAGATTTCAGTCGGACAACATCATGACTGTAGCTTATGTCAATCATCAAGGGGGAACAAGGAGTTCCTTAGCAATGATGGAAGTAACCAAAATAATCAGGTGGGCGGAGGATCACTCTTGCCACCACTCAGCAATTCACATTCCAGGAGTAGACAACTGGGAGGCGGATTTTCTAAGTCGTCAGACTTTTCACCCGGGGGAGTGGGAACTCCACCCGGAGGTATTTGCCCAGCTGACTCAGCTATGGGGCACTCCAGAATTGGATCTGATGGCGTCCCGTCAGAACACCAAGCTTCCTCTTTACGGGTCCAGGTCCCGGGATCCCCAGGCGGTGCTGATAGATGCTCTAGCAACGCCTTGGTCCTTCAATCTGGCCTATGTTTTTCCACCGTTTCCTCTCCTCCCTCGTCTGGTTGCCAGAATCAAGCAGGAGAGGGCTTCGGGATTCTAATAGCGCCTGCGTGGCCATGCAGGACTTGGTATGCAGACCTAGTGGACATGTCATCTGTGCCACCATGGACACTGCCAATGAGGCAGGACCTTCTAATACAGGGTCCTTTCAAACATCCAAATCTAATTTCTCTGCGTCTGACTGCTTGGAGATTGAACGCCTAATTCTATCAAAGCGTGGTTTCTCTGAGTCGGTTATTGATACCCTGATTCAGGCTAGAAAGCCTGTCACCAGGAAAATCTACCATAGGATTTGCCGAAAATATCTTTCTTTCATGTAATTAGCAAGAGTCCATGAGCTAGTGACGTATGGGATACGTATGGGATATACATTCCTACCAGGAGGGGCAAAGTTTCCCAAACCTCAAAATGCCTATAAATACACCCCTCACCACACCCACAATTCAGTTTTACAAACTTTGCCTCCTATGGAGGTGGTGAAGTAAGTTTGTGCTAGATTCTACGTTGATATGCGCTCCGCAGCAAGTTGGAGCCCGGTTTTCCTCTCAGCGTGCAGTGAATGTCAGAGGGATGTGAGGAGAGTATTGCCTATTAGAATGCAGTGATCTCCTTCTACGGGGTCTATTTCATAGGTTCTCTGTTATCGGTCGTAGAGATTCATCTCTTACCTCCCTTTTCAGATCGACGATATACTCTTATTTATATACCATTACCTCTGCTGATTTTCGTTTCAGTACTGGTTTGGCTTTCTACAAACATGTAGATGAGTGTCCTGGGGTAAGTAAATCTTATTTTCTGTGACACTCTAAGCTATGGTTGGGCACTTTATTTATAAAGTTCTAAATATATGTATTCAAACATTTATTTGCCTTGACTCAGAATGTTCAACATTCCTTATTTTCAGACAGTCAGTTTCATATTTGGGATTATGCGTTTGAATCAATCATTTTTTCTTACCTTAAAAATTGGACTTTTTTTCCCTGTGGGCTGTTAGGCTCGCGGGGGCTGAAAATGCTTCATTTTATTGCGTCATTCTTGGCGCCGACTTTTTTGGCGCAAAAAATCTTTTCTGTTTCCGGCGTCATACGTGTCGCCGGAAGTTGCGTCATTTTTTGACGTCCTTTTGCGCCAAAAATGTCGGCGTTCCGGATGTGGCGTCATTTTTGGCGCCAAAAAGCATTTAGGCGCCAAACAATGTGGGCGTATTATTTGGCGCCAAAAAATATGGGCGTCGCTTTTGTCTCCACATTATTTCAGTCTCATTTTTTCTTTGCTTCTGGTTACTAGAAGCTTGTTTATTGGCATTTTTTCCCATTCCTGAAACTGTCATTTAAGGAATTTGATCAATTTTGCTTTATATGTTGTTTTTTCTCTTACATATTGCAAGATGTCTCACGTTGCATCTGAGTCAGAAGATACTTCAGGAAAATCGCTGTCTAGTGCTGGAACTACCAAAGCTAAGTGTATCTGCTGTAAACTTTTGGTAGCTATTCCTCCGGCTGTTGTTTGTATTAATTGTCATGACAAACTTGTTAAAGCAGATAATATTTCCTTTAGTAATGTACCATTGCCTGTTGCAGTTCCCTCAACATCTAAGGTGCAGAATGTTCCTGATAACATTAGAGATTTTGTTTCTGAATCCATCAAGAAGGCCATGTCTGTTATTTCTCCTTCTAGTAAACGTAAAAAATCTTTTAAAACTTCTCTCCCTACAGATGAATTTTTAAATGAACATCATCATTCTGATTCTGATGACTCTTCTGGTTCAGAGGATTATGTCTCAGAGATTGATGCTGATAAATCTTCATATTTATTTAAAATGGAATTTATTCGTTCTTTACTTAAAGAAGTACTAATTGCTTTAGAAATAGAGGATTCTGGTCCTCTTGATACTAATTCTAAACGTTTAGATAAGGTGTTTAAATCTCCTGTGGTTATTCCAGAAGTTTTTCCTGTTCCTAATGCTATTTCTGAAGTAATTTCCAGAGAATGGGATAAATTGGGTAATTCATTTACTCCTTCTAAACGTTTTAAGCAATTATATCCTGTTCCGTCTGACAGATTAGAATTTTGGGACAAAATCCCTAAAGTTGATGGGGCTATTTCTACCCTTGCTAAACGTACTACTATTCCTACGTCAGATGGTACTTCGTTTAAAGATCCTTTAGATAGGAAAATTGAATCCTTTCTAAGAAAAGCTTATCTGTGTTCAGGTAATCTTCTTAGACCTGCTATATCATTGGCTGATGTTGCTGCAGCTTCAACTTTTTGGTTGGAGACTTTAGCGCAACAAGTAACAGATCATGATTCTCATAATATTATTATTCTTCTTCAGCATGCTAATAATATTATCTGTGATGCCATTTTTGATATTATCAGAGTTGATGTCAGGTTTATGTCTCTAGCTATTTTAGCTAGAAGAGCTTTATGGCTTAAAACTTGGAATGCTGATATGGCTTCTAAATCAACTCTACTTTCCATTTCTTTCCAGGGTAACAAATTATTTGGTTCTCAGTTGGATTCCATTATCTCAACTGTTACTGGTGGGAAAGGAACTTTTTTACCACAGGATAAAAAATCTAAGGGTAAAAACAGGGCTAATAATCGTTTTCGTTCCTTTCGTTTCAACAAAGAACAAAAGCCTGATCCTTCATCCTCAGGAGCAGTTTCAGTTTGGAAACCATCTCCAGTCTGGAATAAATCCAAGCCTTCTAGAAAGGCAAAGCCTGCTTCTAAGTCCACATGAAGGTGCGGCCCTCATTCCAGCTCAGCTGGTAGGGGGCAGGTTATGTTTTTTCAAAGAAATTTGGATCAATTCTGTTCACAATCTTTGGATTCAGAACATTGTTTCAGAAGGGTACAGAATTGGTTTCAAGATGAGACCTCCTGCAAAGAGATTTTTTCTTTCCCGTGTCCCAGTAAATCCAGTGAAAGCTCAAGCATTTCTGAATTGTGTTTCAGATCTAGAGTTGGCTGGAGTAATTATGCCAGTTCCAGTTCTGGAACAGGGGATGGGGTTTTATTCAAATCTCTTCATTGTACCAAAGAAGGAGAATTCCTTCAGACCAGTTCTGGATCTAAAAATATTGAATCGTTATGTAAGGATACCAACGTTCAAAATGGTAACTGTAA
The DNA here is from genome assembly GCF_027579735.1 of Bombina bombina. Classification (NCBI taxonomy): domain Eukaryota; kingdom Metazoa; phylum Chordata; class Amphibia; order Anura; family Bombinatoridae; genus Bombina; species Bombina bombina. The sequence continues at coordinate 358,148,999 of NC_069499.1, forward strand.
GGACTATCTTGCCTTTTGTTCAGCAAGGGCATTATATGTCCACAATAGATTTACAGGATGCTTATCTGCATATTCCGATTCATCCAGATCATTATCAGTTCCTGAGATTCTCTTTTCTGGACAAGCATTACCAGTTTGTGGCTCTGCCGTTTGGCCTAGCTACAGCTCCAAGAATTTTTACAAAGGTTCTCGGTGCCCTTCTGTCTGTAATCAGAGAACAGGGTATTGTGGTATTTCCTTATTTGGACGATATCTTGGTACTTGCTCAGTCTTTACATTTAGCAGAATCTCATACGAATCGACTTGTGTTGTTTCTTCAAGATCATGGTTGGAGGATCAATTTACCAAAAAGTTCATTGATTCCTCAGACAAGGGTAACTTTTCTGGGTTTCCAGATAGATTCAGTGTCCATGACTCTGTCTTTAACAGACAAGAGACGTCTAAAATTGATTTCAGCTTGTCGAAACCTTCAGTCACAATCATTCCCTTCGGTAGCCTTATGCATGAAAATTCTAGGTCTTATGACTGCTGCATCGGACGCGATCCCCTTTGCTCGTTTTCACATGCGACCTCTTCAGCTCTGTATGCTGAATCAATGGTGCAGGGATTACACAAAGATATCTCAATTAATATCTTTAAAACCGATTGTACGACACTCTCTAACGTGGTGGACAGATCACTATCGTTTAATTCAGGGGGCTTCTTTTGTGCTTCCGACCTGGACTGTAATTTCAACAGATGCAAGTCTCACAGGTTGGGGAGCTGTGTGGGGATCTCAGGAGGTGAGATTACCGATCAATATTTTGGAACTCCGTGCAATTTTCAGAGCTCTTCAGTCTTGGCCTCTTCTGAAGAGAGAATCGTTCATTTGTTTTCAGACAGACAATGTCACAACTGTGGCATACATCAATCATCAAGGAGGGACTCACAGTCCTCTGGCTATGAAAGAAGTATCTCGAATTCTGGTTTGGGCGGAATCCAGCTCCTGTCTAATCTCTGCGGTTCATATCCCAGGTATAGACAATTGGGAAGCGGATTATCTCAGTCGCCAAACGTTGCATCCGGGCGAATGGTCTCTTCACCCAGAGGTATTTCTTCAGATTGTTCAAATATGGGAGCTTCCAGAAATAGATCTGATGGCGTCTCATCTAAACAAGAAACTTCCCAGGTATCTGTCCAGATCCCGGGATCCTCAGGTGGAAGCAGTGGATGCATTATCACTTCCTTGGAAGTATCATCCTGCTTATATCTTTCCGCCTCTAGTTCTTCTTCCAAGAGTAATCTCCAAGATTCTGAAGGAATGCTCGTTTGTTCTGCTGGTAGCTCCGGCATGGCCTCACAGGTTTTGGTATGCGGATCTTGTCCGGATGGCCTCTTGCCATCCGTGGACTCTTCCGCTACGACCAGACCTTCTGTCGCAAGGTCCTTTTTTCCATCAGGATCTCAAATCCTTAAATTTAAAGGTATGGAGATTGAACGCTTGATTCTTAGTCAAAGAGGTTTCTCTGACTCTGTGATTAATACTATGTTACAGGCTCGTAAATCTGTATCCAGAGAGATATATTATAGAGTCTGGAAGACTTATATTTCTTGGTGTCTTTCTCATCATTTTTCTTGGCATTCTTTTAGAATTCCAAGAATTTTACAGTTTCTTCAGGATGGTTTAGATAAAGGTTTGTCCGCAAGTTCCTTGAAAGGACAAATCTCTGCTCTTTCTGTTCTTTTTCACAGAAAGATTGCTAATCTTCCTGATATTCATTGTTTTGTACAAGCTTTGGTTCGTATAAAACCTGTCATTAAGTCAATTTCTCCTCCTTGGAGTTTGAATTTGGTTCTAGGGGCTCTTCAAGCTCCTCCGTTTGAACCTATGCATTCATTGGACATTAAATTACTTTCTTGGAAAGTTTTGTTCCTTTTGGCAATCTCTTCTGCCAGAAGAGTTTCTGAATTATCTGCTCTTTCTTGTGAGTCTCCTTTTCTGATTTTTCATCAGGATAAGGCAGTGTTGCGAACTTCTTTTGAATTTTTACCTAAAGTTGTGAATTCCAACAACATTAGTAGAGAAATTGTGGTTCCTTCATTATGTCCTAATCCTAAGAATTCTAAGGAGAAATCGTTACATTCTTTGGATGTTGTTAGAGCTTTGAAATATTATGTTGAAGCTACTAAGTCTTTCCGAAAGACTTCTAGTTTATTTGTTATCTTTTCCGGTTCTAGAAAAGGCCAGAAAGCTTCTGCCATTTCTTTGGCATCTTGGTTGAAATCTTTAATTCATCTTGCCTATGTTGAGTCGGGTAAAACTCCGCCTCAAAGGATTACAGCTCATTCTACTAGGTCAGTTTCTACTTCCTGGGCGTTTAGGAATGAAGCTTCGATTGATCAGATTTGCAAAGCAGCAACTTGGTCCTCTTTGCATACTTTTACTAAATTCTACCATTTTGATGCATTTTCTTCTTCTGAAGCAGTTTTTGGTAGAAAAGTACTTCAGGCAGCGGTTTCAGTTTGAATCTTCTGCTTATGTTTTTCATTAAACTTTATTTTGGGTGTGGATTATTTTCAGCAGGAATTGGCTGTCTTTATTTTATCCCTCCCTTTCTAGTGACTCTTGCGTGGAAAGATCCACATCTTCGGTAATCATTATCCCATACGTCACTAGCTCATGGACTCTTGCTAATTACATGAAAGAAAACATAATTTATGTAAGAACTTACCTGATAAATTCATTTCTTTCATATTAGCAAGAGTCCATGAGGCCCACCCTTTTTTTGTGGTGGTTATGATTTTTGTATAAAGCACAATTATTCCAATTCCTTATTTTATATGCTTTCGCACTTTTTTATCACCCCACTTCTTGGCTATTCGTTAAACTGAATTGTGGGTGTGGTGAGGGGTGTATTTATAGGCATTTTGAGGTTTGGGAAACTTTGCCCCTCCTGGTAGGAATGTATATCCCATACGTATCCCATACGTCACTAGCTCATGGACTCTTGCTAATATGAAAGAAATGAATTTATCAGGTAAGTTCTTACATAAATTATGTTTTTTTGGTGCGAATACAAGGGTTACTCATGGAGTAAGGTTAGGATTCCCAGGATTTTGTCCTTCCTCCAAGAAGGATTGGAGAAAGGATTATCAGCTAGTTCCTTAAAGGGACAGATATCTGCTTTGTCTATTCTTTTACACAAACGTCTGGCAGAGGTACCAGACGTTCAAGCGTTTAGTCAGGCTTTAGTCAGAATCAAGCCTGTTTATAGACCCGTGGCTCCGCCATGGAGTCTGAATTTAGTTATTTCCGTTCTGCAAGGGGTTCCGTTTGAACCTTTACATTCCATAGATATTAAACTGTTATCTTGGAAAGTTTTGTTTTTGGTAGCCATCTCTTCTGCTCGAAGAGTTTTGGAGTTATCTGCTTTACAGTGTGATTCACCTTAACTGGTGTTCCATGCAGATAAGGTAGTTTTGCGTACCAAACCCTGTTTTCTTCCTAAGGTTGTGTGTAATAAGAATATGAAACACATACAAAAAGAAAACTCAGTTACGCATTTAAATTGTAGTTTGTCTCCTTATCCACTGTACTGCTTGGATAATAGTAGTTACTAAGTTCAAGGTGCTTGTCTGGAGGGTGTTGGGCGTGACTTAGAACATAGGTGCACAGCAATATCAGAAAATGAATTTTCCCACTGCTGCCCAAAACAAGCTACCTTATTACCGGAACAAATGAAGGATCCGCGATGCACGGGTAAACTATTTACCTTCTCCAAGTGCTCGTCTGTCCACCGGTTCAGCTCGCTTGGCGTCCTGGTAGGCAAATTCAAAGTGCACAGCGTCTCTTCTGCCCGCCTCTGACCGGGCGCTGTCTCCTATTGGCTGATTAGTTCCGTCACTCACCCTGAACCACTTGGCTGCATGGATCCAACCACGTACTCCACCAATGACTGCAGAGATGCTGCACACACCTCCCCACAGCGGTAACTCCAGGAAGACTGGCCGAAATAGCAAAAATAGGAAACGGTAATCCTGGGAGTACTGATAAAAGCGTCTTTATTAGAAATAGATTAAAATGGAAAAGGCACACATACAAGAAAAAAGTAGCAACCAGGTGTGGCACTGAATGGCTTACACGTTTCGTCTTGCAGCCGTAGTCATAGCAAGCCGAAACGTGCAAGCCATTCAGTGCCACACCTGGTTGCTACTTTTTTCTTGTATGTGTGCCTTTTCCATTTTAATCTATTTCTAATAGACGCTTTTATCAGTACTCCCAGGATTACCGTTTCCTATTTTTGCTAATAAGAATATTAACCAGGAAATTGTTGTTCCTTCTCTGTGTCCTAATCCTTCGTCGAAGACGGAACGTCTGTTACACAATCTTGATGTGGTTCGTGCTTTAAAGTTCTATTTACAAGCAACTAAGGATTTCAGACAAACAACTTCTTTGTTTATCTATTCTCTTTCCTTTTGGCTGAAAAGCATCATCCGTTTGGCCTATGAGACTGCTGGCCACCAGCCTCCTGAAACAATTACTGCTCATTCTACCAGAGCAGTGGCTTCCACATGGGCTTTTAAAAATGAGGCTTCTGTTGAACAGATTTGTAAGGCAGCGACTTGGTCTTCGCTGCATACTTTTTCCAAATTTTACAAATTCAATACTTTTGCTTCTTCGGAGGCTATTTTTGGGAGAAAGGTTTTGCAAGCAGTGGTGCCTTCTGTTTAAGGTACCTGTCTTGTTCCCTCCCTTCATCCGTGTCCTAAAGCTTTGGTATTAGTATCCCACAAGTAAAGGATGAATCCGTGGACTGGATACACCTTACAAGAGAAAACAGAATTTATGCTTACCTGATAAATTACTTTCTCTTGTGGTGTATCCAGTCCACGGCCCGCCCTGTCATTTTAAGACAGGTGGTTTTTATTTTTAAACTACAGTCACCACTGCACCCTATGGTTTCTCCTTTTTCTTCCTAACCTTCGGTCGAATGACGGGGGGGATGGAGCTAGAGGGGCTATATGGACAGCTCTGCTGTGTGCTCTCTTTGCCACTTCCTGTTGGGAAGGAGAATATCCCACAAGTAAAGGATGAATGTGGACTGGATACACCTCAAGAGAAAGTAATTTATCAGGTAAGCATAAATTCTGTTTTTTTTTTTTTAAATGTTATTTTTTTCTTTTACATTTTACAAAATGTCTCAATCTGATCCTGTCTCAGAAGCTGCTGTAGGAACCATGCTGCCTGAACATAGTTCTACCAAAGCTAAGTGTATCTGTTGTAAGATAGCTGAGATTATATCTCCGGCTGTAGTATGTAACAGTTGTCATGATAAGCTTTTGCATGCAGAAAATCTTTCTATTAGTACTAGTACAGTATCTGCTGTTCCTTCAACATCTAATGTACATGATATCCCTGTTGATATGAAAAATTATATTGCTGATGCGATACAGAAGGCTATGTCTGCTATTCCGCCTTCTAATAAACGTAAAATGTTTTTTCAAATGTTACATGTTACTGATGAATTTTGTAATAACTGACAACATACTGATATATCTACTTCTGATAAGAATCTCTCTGACTCTGTCAATGTCTGAAGACCCTGCTTCAGACATTGACATTGATAAATCAACCTTTCTTTTTAAGATTAAGTATATTCGTTCTTTGTTGAAAGAAGTATTGATTACTTTGGATATTGAGGAGTCTGGTCCTCTTGATAACAAATCCAGTAAACGTTAAAATTCTGTTTATAAACCTTCTGTGATTACTCCTGGTTTTTCCTTTTCCTGATGCTATTTCTGATGTGATTGCTAAAGAATGGTCTAAGCCTGGTACTTTTTTTGTTACTGCTTCTAGGTTTAAAAGGTTGTACCAATTGCCAGTGGCTAATTGAGAGTTTTGGGAAAAAGTCCCTAAGGTTGATGGGGCTATTTCTACTCTTGCCAAGCATACTACTATGTCAATGAAAGAGAGTACTTATTTAAAGGATCCTTTTGATAGGAAAATTGAATCTTACCTTAGGAAATCTTATTTACATTTTGGCTATATTCTCAGGCCTGCCATTTCTATGGCTGATGTTGCTGCTGCATCAACTTTTTGGTTGGATAGCGTAGCACAACGGGAAAAAGATTCTGATTTCTCCAACATAGGTGTGTCCGGTCCACGGCGTCATCCTTACTTGTGGGATATTCTCCTCCCCAACAGGAAATGGCAAAGAGCCCAGCAAAGCTGGTCACATGATCCCTCCTAGGCTCCGCCTACCCTAGTCATTCTCTTTGCCGTTGTACAGGCAACATCTCCACGGAGATGGCTTAGAGTTTTTTAGTGTTTAACTGTAGTTTTTATTATTCAATCAAGAGTTTGTTATTTTGAAATAGTGCTGGTATGTACTATTTACTCAGAAACAGAAAAGAGATGAAGATTTCTGTTTGTATGAGGAAAATGATTTTAGCAACGTAACTAAAATCCATGGCTGTTCCACACAGGACTGTTGAGAGCTACTAACTTCAGTTGGGGGAACAGTATGCAGTCTCTTGCTGCTTGAGGTATGACACATTCTAACAAGACGATGTAATGCTGGAAGCTGTCATTTTCCCTATGGGATCCGGTAAGCCATGTTTATTACGATCATAAATAAGGGCTTCACAAGGGCTTATTAAGACTGTAGACTTTTCTGGGCTAAATCGATTCATTATTAACACATATTTAGCCTTGAGGAATCATTTTATCTGGGTATTTCGATATAAGAATATCGGCAGGCACTGTATTAGACACCTTATTACTTAGGGACTTTCCCAAAGCATAAGCAGAGCCTCATTTTCGCGCCGGTGTGGCGCACTTGTTTTTGAGAGGCATGGCATGCAGTCGCATGTGTGAGGAGCTCTGATACTTAGAAAAGACTTTCTGAAGGCGTCATTTGGTATCGTATTCCCCTTTGGGCTTGGTTGGGTCTCAGCAAAGCAGATACCAGGGACTGTAAAGGGGTTAAAGTTTAAAACGGCTCCGGTTCCGTTATTTTAAGGGTTAAAGCTTCCAAATTTGGTGTGCAATACTTTTAAGGCTTTAAGACACTGTGGTGAAAATTTGGTGAATTTTGTACAATTCCTTCATGTTTTTTCGCAATTGCAGTAATAAAGTGTGTTCAGTTTAAAATTTAAAGTGACAGTAACGGTTTTATTTTAAAACGTTTTTGTACTTTGTTATCAAGTTTATGCCTGTTTAACATGTCTGAACTACCAGATAGACTGTGTTCTGAATGTGGGGAAGCCAGAATTCCTATTCATTTAAATAAATGTGATTTATGTGATAATGACAATGATGCCCAAGATGATTCCTCAAGTGAGGGGAGTAAGCATGGTACTGCATCATTCCCTCCTTCGTCTACACGAGTCTTGCCCACTCAGGAGGCCCCTAGTACATCTAGCGCGCCAATACTCCTTACTATGCAACAATTAACGGCTGTAATGGATAATTCTGTCAAAAACATTTTAGCCCAAATGAACACTTGTCAGCGTAAGCGCGGCTGCTCTGTTTTAGATACTGAAGAGCATGGCAACGCTGATACTAATATCTCTGAAGGGCCCCTAACCCAGTCTGATGGGGCCAGGGAGGTTTTGTCTGAGGGAGAAATTACTGATTCAGGGAACATTTCTCAACAGGCTGAACCTGATGTGATTGCATTTAAATTTAAGTTGGAACATCTCCGCATTCTGCTTAAGGAGGTATTATCCACTCTGGATGATTGTGACAAGTTGGTCATCCCAGAGAAGCTATGTAAAATGGACAAGTTCCTAGAGGTGCCGGGGCTCCCAGAAGCTTTTCCTATACCCAAGCGGGTGGCGGACATTGTTAATAAAGAATGGGAAAGGCCCGGTATTCCTTTCGTCCCTCCCCCCATATTTAAAAAATTGTTTCCTTTGGTCGACCCCAGAAAGGACTTATGGCAGACAGTCCCCAAGGTCGAGGGAGCGGTTTCCACTTTAAACAAACGCACCACTATACCCATAGAGGATAGTTGTGCTTTCAAAGATCCTATGGATAAAAAATTAGAAGGTTTGCTTAAAAAGATGTTTGTTCAGCAGGGTTACCTTCTACAACCAATTGCATGCATTGTCCCTGTCGCTACAGCCGCATGTTTCTGGTTCGATGAGCTGATAAAGGCGGTCGATAGTGATTCTCCTCCTTATGAGGAGATTATGGACAGAATCAATGCTCTCAAATTGGCTAATTCTTTCACCCTAGACGCCACTTTGCAATTGGCTAGGTTAGCGGCTAAGAATTCTGGGTTTGCTATTGTGGCGCGCAGAGCGCTTTGGTTGAAATCTTGGTCGGCTGATGCGTCTTCCAAGAACAAGCTACTTAACATTCCTTTCAAGGGGAAAACGCTGTTTGGCCCTGACTTGAAAGAGATTATCTCTGATATCACTGGGGGTAAGGGCCACGCCCTTCCTCAGGATCGGCCTTTCAAGGCAAAACATAAACCTAATTTTCGTCCCTTTCGTAGAAACGGACCAGCCCGAGGTGCTACGTCCTCTAAGCAAGAGGGTAATACTTCTCAAGCCAAGCCAGCTTGGAGACCAATGCAAGGCTGGAACAAGGGAAAGCAGGCCAAGAAACCTGCCACTGCTACCAAGACTGCATGAAATGTTGGCCCCCGATCCGGGATCGGATCTGGTGGGGGGCAGACTCTCTCTCTTCGCTCAGGCTTGGGCAAGAGATGTTCTGGATCCTTGGGCGCTAGAAATAGTCTCCCAAGGTTATCTTCTGGAATTCAAGGGACTTCCCCCAAGGGGGAGGTTCCACAGGTCTCAGTTGTCTTCAGACCACATAAAAAGACAGGCATTCTTACATTGTGTAGAAGACCTGTTAAAAATGGGAGTGATTCATCCTGTTCCATTAAGAGAACAAGGGATGGGGTTCTACTCCAATCTGTTCATAGTTCCCAAAAAAGAGGGAACGTTCAGACCAATCTTAGATCTCAAGATCTTAAACAAGTTTCTCAAGGTTCCATCGTTCAAGATGGAAACCATTCGAACTATTCTTCCTTCCATCCAGGAAGGTCAATTCATGACCACGGTGGATTTAAAGGATGCGTATCTACATATTCCTATCCACAAGGAACATCATCGGTTCCTAAGGTTCGCATTCCTGGACAAGCATTACCAGTTCGTGGCGCTTCCTTTCGGATTAGCCACTGCTCCAAGGATTTTCACAAAGGTACTAGGGTCCCTTCTAGCTGTGCTAAGACCAAGGGGCATTGCTGTAGTACCTTACTTGGACGACATTCTGATTCAAGCGTCGTCCCTTCCTCAAGCAAAGGCTCACACGGACATCGTCCTGGCCTTTCTCAGATCTCACGGATGGAAAGTGAACGTGGAAAAGAGTTCTCTATCTCCGTCAACAAGGGTTCCCTTCTTGGGAACAATAATAGACTCCTTAGAAATGAGGATATTTCTGACAGAGGCCAGAAAAACAAAGCTTCTAGACTCTTGTCGGATACTTCATTCCGTTCCTCTTCCTTCCATAGCTCAGTGCATGGAAGTGATCGGGTTGATGGTAGCGGCTATGGACATAGTTCCTTTTGCGCGCATTCATCTAAGACCATTACAACTGTGCATGCTCAGTCAGTGGAATGGGGATTATACAGACTTGTCTCCGAAGATACAAGTAAATCAGAGGACCAGAGACTCACTCCGTTGGTGGCTGTCCCTGGACAACCTGTCACGAGGGATGACATTCCGCAGACCAGAGTGGGTCATTGTCACGACCGACGCCAGTCTGATGGGCTGGGGCGCGGTCTGGGGATCCCTGAAAGCTCAGGGTCTTTGGTCTCGGGAAGAATCTCTTCTACCGATAAATATTCTGGAACTGAGAGCGATATTCAATGCTCTCAAGGCTTGGCCTCAGCTAGCGAGGGCCAAGTTCATACGGTTTCAATCAGACAACATGACAACTGTTGCGTACATCAACCATCAGGGGGGAACAAGGAGTTCCCTAGCGATGGAAGAAGTGACCAAAATCATTCTATGGGCGGAGTCTCACTCCTGCCACCTGTCCGCTATCCACATCCCAGGAGTGGAAAATTGGGAAGCGGATTTTCTGAGTCGTCAGACATTGCATCCGGGGGAGTGGGAACTCCATCCGGAAATCTTTGCCCAAGTCACTCAGCTGTGGGGCATTCCAGACATGGATCTGATGGCCTCTCGTCAGAACTTCAAAGTTCCTTGCTACGGGTCCAGATCCAGGGATCCCAAGGCGGCTCTAGTGGATGCACTAGTAGCACCTTGGACCTTCAAACTAGCTTATGTGTTCCCGCCGTTCCCTCTCATCCCCAGGCTGGTAGCCAGGATCAATCAGGAGAGGGCGTCGGTGATCTTGATAGCTCCTGCGTGGCCACGCAGGACTTGGTATGCAGATCTGGTGAATATGTCATCGGCTCCACCTTGGAAGCTACCTTTGAGACGAGACCTTCTTGTTCAGGGTCCGTTCGAACATCCGAACCTGGTTTCACTCCAGCTGACTGCTTGGAGATTGAACGCTTGATCTTATCGAAGCGAGGGTTCTCAGATTCTGTTATCGATACTCTTGTTCAGGCCAGAAAGCCTGTAACTAGAAAGATTTACCACAAAATTTGGAAAAAATATATCTGTTGGTGTGAATCTAAAGGATTCCCTTGGGACAAGGTTAAGATTCCTAAGATTCTATCCTTCCTTCAAGAAGGATTGGAAAAAGGATTATCTGCAAGTTCCCTGAAGGGACAGATTTCTGCCTTGTCTGTGTTACTTCACAAAAAGCTGGCAGCTGTGCCAGATGTTCAAGCCTTTGTTCAGGCTCTGGTTAGAATTAAGCCTGTTTACAAACCTTTGACTCCTCCTTGGAGTCTCAATTTAGTTCTTTCAGTTCTTCAGGGGGTTCCGTTTGAACCCTTACATTCCGTTGATATTAAGTTATTATCTTGGAAAGTTTTGTTTTTAGTTGCAATCTCTTCTGCTAGAAGAGTTTCAGAATTATCTGCTCTGCAGTGTTCTCCTCCTTATCTGGTGTTCCATGCAGATAAGGTGGTTTTACGTACTAAACCTGGTTTTCTTCCAAAAGTTGTTTCTAACAAAAACATTAACCAGGAGATTATCGTACCTTCTCTGTGTCCGAAACCAGTTTCAAAGAAGGAACGTTTGTTGCACAATTTGGATGTTGTTCGCGCTCTAAAATTCTATTTAGATGCTACAAAGGATTTTAGACAAACATCTTCCTTGTTTGTTGTTTATTCTGGTAAAAGGAGAGGTCAAAAAGCAACTTCTACCTCTCTCTCTTTTTGGATTAAAAGCATCATCAGATTGGCTTACGAGACTGCCGGACGGCAGCCTCCCGAAAGAATCACAGCTCATTCCACTAGGGCTGTGGCTTCCACATGGGCCTTCAAGAACGAGGCTTCTGTTGATCAGATATGTAGGGCAGCGACTTGGTCTTCACTGCACACTTTTACCAAATTTTACAAGTTTGATACTTTTGCTTCTTCTGAGGCTATTTTTGGGAGAAAGGTTTTGCAAGCCGTGGTGCCTTCCATTTAGGTGACCTGATTTGCTCCCTCCCTTCATCCGTGTCCTAAAGCTTTGGTATTGGTTCCCACAAGTAAGGATGACGCCGTGGACCGGACACACCTATGTTGGAGAAAACAGAATTTATGTTTACCTGATAAATTGCTTTCTCCAACGGTGTGTCCGGTCCACGGCCCGCCCTGGTTTTTTTAATCAGGTCTGATAATTTATTTTCTTTAACTACAGTCACCACGGTACCATATGGTTTCTCCTATGCAAATATTCCACCTTAACGTCGGTCGAATGACTGGGGTAGGCGGAGCCTAGGAGGGATCATGTGACCAGCTTTGCTGGGCTCTTTGCCATTTCCTGTTGGGGAGGAGAATATCCCACAAGTAAGGATGACGCCGTGGACCGGACACACCGTTGGAGAAAGCAATTTATCAGGTAAACATAAATTCTGTTTTGTCTAGCATTGTTCGTTTGCTTCAATTTTCTCTGTGCTATTTTTGATATCATTAAGATTGATGTTAAAAATGTCTTTGGCTATTCTAGCTAGAAGAGCTTTATGGCTCAAGTCATGGAATGCTGACTTGGTATCTAAATCTAGGTTACTATCTCTATCATTCCAGGGTAATAATTTGTTTGGTTCTCACTCAGTTGGATTCTATTATTTCCACTATTACTGGGGAGGGAGATTTTTTGCCCAAAGATTAAAAATCTAAGGGTAAAACTAGAGCTTCTAATCGGTTTTGTTCCTTTCGTCAGAATAGAGAACAGAAAACCACTCCTTGCCTTATGGACTCAAGTTGGAATAAATCAAGCCTTTTAAGAAACCAAAGCCAGCCCCCAAAACTGCATGAAGGTGCAGCCCTCAATCCAGTTCTACTGGTGGGGGGCAGATTAAAATTATTTCAAGACGTTTGGGCAGGTTTCATTCTGAATCATTAGATTCAGAATATTGTCTTTCAAGGTTATCTAATAGGTTTCAGAATAAGACCTCCTGTGAAAGGGTTTTTTCTCTCTCACGTTCCAACAAATCCTGTGAAAGCTCAGAATTTTCTGAATTGTGTTTTAGAGCTGGAGCTTTCAGGGGTAATTGTACCAGTTCCACTGGAACAGGGTTTGGGTTTTTATTCAAATCTATTCATTGTCCCGAAGAAGTAAAATTTATTTAGACCAGTTCTGGATCTGAAATTTTTGAATCACTTTGTAAGGGTCCCAACTTTCAAGATGGTGATTATAAGGACTATTCTGCCTTTTGTGCTGCAAGGTCATATGTCCACAATAGACTTAAAGGATGCATATCGTCACATTCCGATTCATCCAGACCACTATCAGTTACTGAGATTCTCTTTTCTAGACCAGCATTACCAATTTGTCGCTCTTCCGTTTGGCCTAGTGACAGCTTCAAGAATCTTTTCCAAGGTTCTAGGTGCCCTTCTATCTGTAATCAGAGAGCAGGGTATTGCAGTGTTTCCTTATTTGGACGATATCTTGGTACCTGCTCAATCTTTTAATTTAGCAGAATCTCACATGAATCAACTTGTGTTCTTTCTTTAAAGACATGGTTGGAGGATCAATTTTCAAGAGTTTCTTGATTCCTCAGACAAGAGTCACCTTTTTAGGTTTCCAGATAGATTCAGTGTCCATGATGGTCTTTAACAGACAAGAGACAAATGAAATTGGTTTCTGCCTGTCGAAACCTTTAGTCTTGATCATTCCCTTCAGTGGCTATGTGCATGGAAGTTTTTGGTCTCATGACTGTAGCATTAGACGCGATCCCCTTTGCTCGTTTTCTTATGAGACCTCTGCAGCTTTTCATGATGAATCAATGGTGCAGGGATTATACTTGGATATCACACTTGATATTCTTAAATCCCAACACTCAACTCTCTCTGACTTGGTGGTTAAACCATCACCTTATTGTTCAAGGGGCCTCCTTTGTTCATTCTTCCTGGACTGTGATTTCAACAGATGCAAGTCTCACAGGTTGGGGAGCTTTCTGGGTGTCTGACAGCACAAGGGGTTTGGAATCCTCAAGAGGCGAGGTTACCAATCAATATTTTAGAACTCCGTGCTATTTTCAGGGCTCTTCAGGCTTGGCCTCTACTAAAGAGAGAATCATTCATTCGTTTTCAGACAGACAATATCAACTGTGGCATATGTCAATCATCGGGGTGGATCTCTAGCGATAAAATAAGTATCTTGAATACTTTCTTGGGCAGAATTCAACTCCTGTCTAATTTCTGCAATACATATCCTGGGTGTAGACAATTGGGAAGCGGATTATCTCAGCCGTCAGACTTTACATCCAGTAGAGTGGTCTCTCTATCCAGATGTATTTTGTCAGATTGTACAGATGTGGGGTCTTCCAGAAATAGATCTCATGGCATCCCATCTAAACAAGAAACTTCCCAGGTATCTTTCCATGTCTAGGGATCCTCATGTGGAGATGGTAGATGCGTTAGCAGTTCCTTGGCCATACCAACCTGCTTACATCTTTCCGCCTCTAGTTCTTCTTCCAAGGGTGATCTCCAAGATCATAATGGCCACTTCCTTTAAGACCAGACCTTCTGTCTCAAGGGCCGTTTTTCCATTAGGATCTCAAATCTCTAAATTTGAATGTATGGAAATTGAACGCTTAGTGCTTAGTCATAGAGGTTTCTCTGACTCAGTGATTAATACTATGCTACAGGCTCGTAAGTCTGTTTCAAGCAAGATTTATTATTGGGTTTGGAAAACCTATGTTTCATGGTGTTCTTCTCATAAATTCTCTTGGCATTCTTTTTAAAATTCCTAGAATTTTACAGACTCTTCAGGATAGTTTGGATAAAGGTTTGTCTGCAAGTACTTTAAAGGGACAAATCTCTGCTCTTTCTGTTTTATTTCATAGAAAGATTTCTAAAAAGATTGTCTCAGGACCACCTGTCTCAGGGAATGTACTTCCACAGGCCAGAGTGGCTCATTGTAACGACAGATGCCAGCCTGCTAAGCTGGGGTGCAGTCTAGAACTCCCTGAAAGCACAGGGCTTATGGTCTCGGGAGGAATCACTTCTTCCGATAAACATCCTAGAACTGAGAGCGATATTCAAGGCCCTTCAGGCATGGCCTCAGCTTGCTGCAGCCAAATTCATCAGGTTTCAGTCGGACAACATCACGACTGTAGCTTATATCAATCATCAAGGAGGAACAAGGAGTTCTCTAGCGATGATGGAGGTAACCAAGATAATCCGATGGGCAGAGGATCACTCTTGCCATCTCTCAGCAATCCACATTCCAGGAGTAGAGAACTGGGAGGCGGATTTTCTAAGTCGTCAGACTTTTCATCCGGGGGAGTGGGAACTCCATCCGGAGGTATTTGCTCAGCTGATTCAGCTATGGGGCACACCAGAATTGGATCTGATGGCGTTGCATCAGAATGCCAAACTTCCTCGTTACGGGTCCAGGTCCTGGGATCCCAAGGCGGTACTGATAGATGCTCTAGCAGTACCTTGGTCCTTCAATCTGGCCTACGTATTTCCACCGCTTCCTCTCCCTCCACGTCTGGTTGCCAGAATCAAGCAGGAGAGAGCTTCGGTGATTCTGATAGCATGGGCATGTCCTCGGTTCCACCGTGGACCCTGCCAACGAGGCGGGACCTTCTAATCCAAGGTCCGTTCTCACATCCAAATCTAGTTTCTCTGCGTCTGACTGCTTGGAGATTGAACGCCTAGTTCTATCAAAGCGTAGGTTCTCTGAGTCGGTCATTGATAACCTGATTCAGGCTTGAAAGCCTGTCACCAGGAGGAAGATCTATCATAAGATTTGGTGCAAATATCTTTATTGGTGTGAATCCAAAGGTTACTCGTGGAGTAAGATTAGGATTCCTAGAATATTGTCTTTTCTCCAAGAGGGTTTGGAGAAGGGATTATCAGCTAGTTCTCTAAAAGGACAAATATCTGCTCTCTCTATTCTACTACACAAGTGTCTGGCAGATGTCCCAGACGTTCAAACTTAGTCAGGCTTTGGTCAAAATTAAGCCTGTATTTAAGCCTGCTGCTCTGCCTTGGAGCCTAAACTTAGTCCTTAGAGTTCTTCAAGGGGTTCCGTTTAAACCTATGCATTCCATAGATATTAAATTTCTATCTTGGAACGTTTTGTTCTTAGTTGCTGTCTCTTCGGCTCGAAGAGTTTCTGAGCTATCTGCTTTACAGTGTGATTCCCCTTATCTTATTTTCCATTCAGATAAGGTGGTTTTGCGTACCAAACCTGGTTTTCTTCCTAAGGTTGTTTCTAATAAGAATATCAATCAAGAGATTGTTGTTCCTTCTCTGTGTCCTAATCCTTCATCAAAGAAGGAACGTCTGTTGCACAATCTTGATGTGGTTCGTGCTTTAAAGTTCTACTTACAAGTAACCAAAGATTTCCATCAAACATCTTCATTGTTTGTTGTTTATTCTGGTAAGCGGAGAGGCCAAAAGGCTACGGCTACCTCTCTTTCCTTTTGGCTGAAAAGCACCATCCGTTTGGCCTATGAGACTGCTGGACAGCAGCCTCCTGAAAGAATTACTGCTCATTCTACTAGAGCTGTGGCTTCCACATGGGCTTTTAAAAATGAGGCTTCTGTTGAACAGATTTGTAAGGCGGCGAGTTGGTCTTCGCTTCATACTTTTTCCAAATTTTATACTTTTGCTTCTTCGGAGGCTATTTTTGGGAGAGAGGTTCTACAAGCAGTGGTGCCTTCCGTTTAAGGTCCCTGTCTTGTCCCTCCCTTCATCGGTGTCCTAAAGCTTTGGTATTGGTATCCCACAAGTAAGGATGAATCCGTGGACTCGATACATCTTACAAGAGAAAACATAATTTATGCTTACCTGATAAATTTATTTCTCTTGTGATGTATCAAGTCCACGGCCAGCCCTGTTTATTACGACAGGCATATATATTTTTTAAACTTTCAGTCACCACTGCACCCTATGGTTTCTCCTTTTTCTTCCTAGCCTTTGGTCGAATGACTGGGGGGTGGAGCTAAGGGGGGAGCTATATAGACAGCTCTGCTGTGGGTGCTCTCTCTGCCACTTCCTGTAGGGAAGGAGAATATCCCATAAGTAAGGATGAATCCGTGGACTCGATACATCACATTGTGATGTGTGTATTTAATTTGTGATGTGTGTATTTAATTTTTTTCAGCGGAAATAGCGGTTTTTATTTTATCCCTCCCTCTCTAGTGACTCTTCTGTGGTCTTCCACATCTTGGGTATTTCTATCCCATATGTCACTAGTTTATGGAGTCTTGCCAATTACATGGAAGAAAATATAATTTATGTAAGAACTTGCCTGATAAATTAATTTTTCATATTGGCAAGAGTCCATGAGGCCCACCCTTTTTTATGGGGGTTATGATTTTTGTATAAAAGCACAATTATATTTCCAGTTCCTCTTTTTGTATGCTTTTTTACTCCTTATTGAATAGCCCACTACTTGGCTATTCATGAAACTGAATCGTGGGTGTTGTGAGGGGTGTATTTATAGGCATTTTGAGGTTTGGGAAACTTTGCCCCTCCTGGTAGGATTGTATATCCCATACGTCACTAGCTCATGGACTCTTGCCAATATGACAGAAATGAATTTATCACGTAAGTTCTTATATAAATTATGTTTTCCTGATTTGTGTTCATCAGGAAAAAGGCTGTTCACACTAGCTCTGCCTTTCTTCCTAAGATGGTATCTACAGATAGTATCTGTTGCATTATTGGTTTTGTACTTCCTGATTATTGTTTCCTTTGCTTTACTGGTGGAGATGGGCACACCCCTGCAAGAATGACAAGAAAGCATTGGTTAATTCCTGAAAGGAACATTTATTTAGGTTTAAATATTAATAAAAGAAAGACTGTAGTTTGCTCTGGAATGTCTTCAAAGAAACAAAGAATGGCTTTAAAAGATCCACACAAAGTACTGCTCAGCAGCCACAGAGAACTGCCCCAATCAAAAGCACTAAAGATTTCAGAAGGTCTTCTAGTCTATTTATTATTTTTTCTGGCTCCAGAAAAAATTAGAAAACTTCTGATATTTCTCTAGCTTCTTGGTTGAGTCTTGATTCACAAAGCTGCTTTGGAGGCGGGGCAGTCTCTGCCTCAGAGAATTACAGCTCATTCTACTAGATCAGTTGCCACATCTTGGGCTTTCGAGAATGGAGCTTCAGTTGATCAAATTTGCAAAGCAGCAACTTGGTCGTCTTTTCATACTTTTACTAAATTTTACCATTTTGATGCGTTTGCTTCTTCGGAAGCAGCCTTTGGTAGAAAGGTTCTTCAGGCAGTTGTCTGTTTGATTGTAGTGCCTTTGATTTGAGTTGTTTTTTTTTTAATTTTTAAGAATACTTAATTATTTTTTTGGATTTAATTTCTCAGCGGATTTAGCTGTTATTTTATCCCTCCCTCTCTAGTGACTCGTGGATTCCACATCTTGGGTATTATATCCCATGCGTCACTAGCTCATAGACTCTTGCCACATGAAAGAAAACATAATTTATGTAAGTACTTACCGGATTCATTTCTTTCATAGTGGCAAGAGTCAATGAGACCCACCCTATTTTTTGTGGTTATGATTTTTTTGTATAAAGCACATTATTTTTTTCTAATTCCTCTTTTTGTATGCTTTTTACTCCTTTCTATTTACACCTCACTTCTTGGCTACACGTTAAACTAAGGTATGGGAAATGTATTTATAGGCATTTTGAGGTTTGGGAAACTTTGCCCCCTCCTGGTAGGAATTTATATACCAAACGTCACTAGCTCATGGACTCTTGCCACTATGAAAAGAAATTAATTTATCAGGTAAGTTCTTATTATGTTTTTTCATGGGACCAGCAAAGTTGATAGTGATGTATGTGCATGCTTTCACGAATTAAAGCATGTAATTTGTTCATTATCAAGCAATGATTTCAGGATATCAGGTAGTGCAAGTAGTTGTGTCTGAAGTGCCCCTGATTATGACTCTATGAGGACCTTAGATTAGGAGCCTTCTGCAGTCTTGCTTTTACACCCGCCAGTGCTTAGGGATACCCAGCAGATCAGGATACAGGACAGCAGTTTCAGTCAATGTCTTAACACAGTTAAACCTACATGTTATGCTAAAATAACCTATGGTATTTTCCTAAATTACATTGAAAAAAACCCCACTTTAGTCCTTTATCAGAATGTTAAATTTGAACTAAACCACTTATTCAAATGTTGTATGTAGTTCTTTTATGCACACATTAGTTGCCACTGTGGTTGTGCTATAAGCACCTAATCTAACCTGAAGGTTCCTGTGAAGGTGGTAAAAACTGTAGGCCGGCAGAATTTTGTGAGAATTGCTGACACTAACATGCAATGTCACTAATGGTTTGTGAATCTGAACTGTCAACTTTGCTGCGTTGCTTCTCGATTGGTATTTGGTGTGACTGTTTTTTTCCTTTAGTCATAAACTATTTACATCTTGTTTTGCAGTGTACAAATAGTGTTAAGTGCTTAAAATGTATTTTATGCTTTCTGAAAATGATTGGGTAGCAAGTGTTCTTCCTTACATGTTTCCAGTAATGCTGGGTAAAATTATATATCTAGCGCAACAAATCCCAAGCAAAAAAGTTAGCTTTTCTTACAACTGCTGCAATTTTTAAGATTGATTTACCACTTTCACTACAAGGAGGCGTAGTAACTAAAGCGTTAAGCTTTTTCTGTGTTAAAGTTGATTTTAGATTAATTTATATTAACATTTATATATAACATTTTGGCTCACTAATTTTAATTTTGTTTAAGGTGTATGTTGCGAGTCCTCGACTCCTTTGGAACTGAACCAGAATTCAATCATGCTCATTATGCCCAGTCAAAAGGGCATAAGACTCCATGGGGCAAATGGAACCTCAACCCCCAACAGTTTTACACAATGTTCCGTAAGTAAAGTAGTTTTCTTTAATTTCTGTGAACATAATTGTGTGAGTGCGTATGTATGAGTGTTTGTGTGTGTGTATATGTATGCATGTCTGTATGTGTGTGTATTTATGCATCTGATTATTTTGGTGCTTTTTTATGTATCCAGTTAAATTAGTTTCTGCATTGTATTTGCAGAAGACTGCAACATAAACTCCAAGTAACTCTTGACTTCCTTATTTCCTTTCCCTTCTAAGAAATTGTTTGTTTGGGAGGACATTTTGTTATTGTCTGTCTGAATATGACAAAAGAAGGCAGTGGGGTCCTGGTATGCCGGCAACACACATAATCCTCTACCTGGCTTACCTGCTGGTTGATTTTATATACTGATCTAAATGCAACCAAAACATTCTTAAGATATTTGGGGCGTGAGAGGGGGGGATAATAGTTTATTTAATAACTTAAGTTGGGAATCTTTCTTTGTTTGAATTCTGTGCTTTTTTGAGAGAAAAATGCTGCAGTTAAAGATATACATATTTATTTTACAATGGTGAGAATCCACGAGTCATCACTTGAGGAGTTCCCTTCCTAACCACTAGGAGAAGGCAAAAGATACCCCAACACATCAGAGCATTCAATTCTTCAAACGTTCCATGATTCAGAATTGCTGAGACTTGTTCCAGCTTGATGCAGGCTATAAATATGGATAAGATAACACCACAAAGAGACACTGTGCAATACTAAGGCAGTTTGTGATTCAAGTGAGAACCCATTAGATCTATATTTTGCAGACCCCAACTAATCACAACTTCCTGATTTAGTGACCATTTTTCTTTCTAATGACACAGTGAGTCCACGGATCATCATAATTACTATTGGGAATATCACGCCTGGCCTGCAGGAGGAGGCAAAGAGCACCACAGCCAAAGCTGTTAAATACCACTCCCCTTACCCACAACCCCTAGTCATTCTCTTTGCTTGTAATGCATGGAGGTGGTAAAATTAGGTGTCTGATTCTTCAATCAAGAGTTTTTTATTTTTTTTAAACAGAGCAAGTTTGTTTTGTTTTTTTCTTGGGGGTTTAGCTGTATTCCACGTCAGTCTCTTGAGTAGATCTGTGGTGGCTTTTCAGCTTTTGGGAACTTGGAGGGTATAATCCCCTCTGCGCCTCCCAGGATGTGATGCTGCCCTTTTTGGGTTAAAGACTGTTAGTTTATTTAGTCTTTTTCCTTTGCTTACAGGTCCATGATAGGAAGGAATCCTTTCAAGCCTGGTGAACTGCCTTGCTGCCTGGCAGTCTGGAGGTAAGTGCTATTTTTCTTTTTTCTGCTGTGAGACACAGGAAAAACTTTAGCACTTATGGGGTTGATTCTGCTTGTGTGCAGGTATTTTTTTTCTGGGCACTGTGTGAGGATGGCTTTGTTTGGGACATACTGGGCTGACTATATGGAGCAAGTTATGTCTATGTATTTTACATACATTGGGGCTTGTTTTTTTTGTGATGTTTTTATTTTGCATTGTTTGTGCGCAGTGTGGTAGCAGGTTTTGTTATTCTCCCGACTGCGTTTTTTTTTCTTTTTGAAAATTCCGGCTAGGAGGGAGTGAGGCACGCTCATGATGGGCGGAGTTATATTCGGTGCAAGTTTTTCGCGCGCCTTGCAGTCTGTTCAAGTAAACTGTGAGTTAGATGTTTGTTGCGGTCTGCTGACTGGTGAAACCGGGTGCCATTTTTTCTTTGCTGTTCTGATGGGAGGAGGTCAGGTAAGCACCTCAGCAAGGCTTTGTTGAGGTGTAGAGGTGCTCTGTAGCAGTTTCATATTTCTCTTGTAAGGTGTATCCAGTCCATGGATCATCCATTACTTGTGGGATATTCTCATTCCCAACAGGAAGTTGCAAGAGGGCACCCACATCAAAGCTGTTTATATAGCTCCTCCCCTAACTGCCATATCCAGTCATTCTCTTGCAACTCTCAACAAACATGGAGGTAGTAAGAGAGAAGTGGTGAAATGTAGCTGTTATTTTACTTCAATCAAAAGTTTATTATTTTTAAATGGTACCGGAGTTGTACTATTTTGTTCCAGGCAGAAAAATAGAAGAATCTGCCTGTGATTTCTATTATCTTAGCAGGTTGTAACTAAGATCCATTACTGTAATCACACATGGCTGAAGAGAGAGATAACTTCAGCGGGGGAATGGCGTGCAGGTTATCCTGCTATGAGGTATGTGCAGTTTTTCTAGAAGATGTGAATGCTAGAAAATGCTGCTGATGCCAAATTTATGTAAGGTAAGCCTGAATACAGTAATTTAATAGCGACTGGTATCATGCTTACTTTCTGAGGTAATAATCTTTTATATTTACAATATAAAACGTTTGCTGGCATGTTTAAACGTTTATATATATATATATATATATATATATATATATATATATATATATATATATATATATATATATATATACTTTGGTGATAAAACTTTATTGGGGCCTAGTTTTTTCCACATGGCTGGCTTAAATTTGCCTAGAAACAGTTTCCTGAGGCTTTCCACTGTGTTACTATGAGTGGGAGGGGCCTAATTTACCATGCTTATCTTGTCTCATATATTTTTCTTTAATCAGAAGGTCATTAAAGGGACATGAAACAAAATATTTTTCAATCATAATTAGGATGCATTAACACTCATTTTTCCAGTTTGCTTCTTTCTCTTCATATGCTTTGTTGAAATGCATACCAAGGTAAGCTTAAGAGCAGCAATGCAATACTGGAAGCTAGCTGCTGATTGGTAGCGGCATATATACGCATCTTGTTATTGCCTCAGCCAACTCCCAAAAGTGCATTACTACTTATTCAAAAAAGGATGCAAAGACATTTGATCAAATAAGTAAATTGTAAAGTTGTTTAAAATTGTATTCTCTCTGAACTGAATGCCTGATATAATCCAGTAGATTGTGGTTAAAATATCTAAAACATCTGTGAATGCTCTGAAGCTTTTGGCAAATGCATAATCTATAGAAACATTCCTAAAAATCCTTTTTTTTCCCTCTACCAAAACAAAAGGATTACATTACTTTTAGATTTTGAAAGAATCCGGTTGTTATCAGCATCAGAATCGCCATCCCTGGCCGTGAAGTAAATGTTTGTGTTATGTAAGGCTCTAAAGAAGTCAGCATGATGGATGACACAGTTTTTTAAGATTATCAGGGAACGCTGGACCAAAAGAATAATCAGGCTCTATAACTTAATCAGTAGAGGTAGGATTTTTAAGAGAAGTAAATATTGTTTGGAATTACACTCTCATGGCACTGAATACATATGTGAATATTTCACATTTCAGAAAAGGCATGCTTTTGATCCAGGGCAGTTAATAACTATTAATGCAACATAAGCATTCATTAAATTTACCGCTGGTTTCTCAAGTTGCTTTAAAAAGCTTTAATTTGAACTTTTTTAGTTACATTTTGTAGTGAATATATATTTAAGCAAAATTGAAAAAAAGAAATCCTCATTAGTAGATAGGAAATATACCTTAATAGTCAGTTTAAATGCATATCACTGTGCTTCAGTGTTAAACAAACATACATATTTTTGCATTAGATTTGTATTGGCAAAAAATGCTGTTTCAGTAAAGGCTTTTTACTGTGCTTGGGCACACATAGCATATGTGCATATGCCATGTGCACCTGCATTCAAACACACTGATATCAGCGTATGTTGGCATTTAATACTCTACAGTTACATTAATTGCTTTTATTTCTCCTCCTTTTTTGCATAAAGGAAAACAAAGCTATAGAATCGTATATTATTTTATTTTGGGAAACATTGATGCAGCACATGGAGCCAAATATTTCATTGAAATGTGTAAAAAAAAAAAAAAAGAATCTTCTGGCTGATGATTACTACGAATGTTTTTAAATAACTATTTTTTTTTTTTTAATTCTTTGTGTATGTATCAACATTATCTAATGTTAGTGATACATTTTGGAAGGAAGATTTTGCTTTTGTTCCTTATTCAACCCAGGTACTTTAATCCATGTGATCTGTTTACGTGGGTTATAGATTTCTTTGGTACTTTTAAAAACCAAATATTATTTTCTTCTTGTACTGTCTAGGACGTATCTGATGACATAACCTAAACTTTAGAAAAGATCCGCCCTCCCTTGTTTCTGAGTATACAATTACGCAACATAATGGAGATGTTTAATGACAATATCTGACACGTCTAAAAACAGACTGCATTTTTCTTCTTTGTTTTTTCGAACGTTGCATTTTCTCCAACATTGGTGTGTCCGGTCCACGGCGTCATCCTTTCTTGTGGGAATATCTCTTCCCCAACAGGAAATGGCAGAGTCCCAGCAAAGCTGGCCATATAGTCCCTCCTAGGCTCCGCCCACCCCAGTCATTCTCTTTACCGTTGCACAGGCAACATCTCCACGGAGATGGTTAACAGTATGTGGTGTTTTAATTGTAGTTTTTTTATTCTACTATCAAAAGTTTGTTATTTTAAAATAGTGCTGGTATGTACTATTTACTCTGAAACAGAAAAAGATGAAGATTTCTGTTTGTGAGAGGAAGATGATTTTAGCAGACAGTAACTAAAATCGATTGCTGTTTCCACATAGGACTGTTGAGATGAAGTAACTTCAGTTGGGGGAAACAGCAGACTTCTTCTGCTTAAGGTATGACTAGCCATATTTCTAACAAGACTGTGTAATGCTGGAAGGCTGTCATTTCCCCTCATGGGGACCGGTAAGCCATTTTCTTAGTCTCAAACAGAATAAAGGGCTTAATATGGGCTATAAAACTGGTAGACACTTTTATGGGCTAAATCGATTGCTTTATTTGGACATTTTATACATGTTTATGCTGATATTTCACACTTATAAACTTGGGGAACGTTTTTAACGTCAGGCACTGTTAGACACCTTTTCCAGTCAGGAAGGGCCTTCCCAGTTGTAGGCTGAGCCTCATTTTCGCGCCATTACTGTGCAGTTGTTTTTGAGAGCAAGACATGCAGATGCATGTGTGAGGACCTGAAAGTGGTTGGAAAAGTTCCTAGAAGGCGTCATTTGGTATTGTATTCCCCTCTGGGCTTGGCAAAGTCACATCAAAGGCTGTAGCTGGGACTGTATAGGGGTTAAATCTGTAACCGGTTCCAGTTTCGTTATTTTAAGGGTTAAAGCTCTGAAAATAGGTGTGCAATACTTTTAATGCTTTAAGACACTGTGGTGAAATTTTGGTAAATTTTGAACAATTCCTTCATATTTTTTCGCATATTCAGTAATAAAGTGTGCTCTGTTTAAAATTTAAAGAGACAGTAACAGTTTTGTTTTAAAACGGTTTTTGTGCTTTATTGACAAGTTTAAGCCTGTTTAACATGTCTGTGCCTTCAGATAAGCTATGTTCTTTATGTATGAAAGCCAATGTGTCTCCCCCTTCACAATTGTGTGATAATTGTGCCATAGCGTCCAAACAAAGTAAGGACAGTACTGCCACAGATAGTAAAGTTGCCCAAGATGATTCATCAGATGAAGGGAGTAGACATAGTTCTACATCATCTCCTTCTGTGTCTACGCCAGTTTTGCCCACGCAGGAGGCCCCTAGTACTTCTAGCGCGCCAATGCTTATTACCATGCAACAATTGACGGCTGTAATGGATAACTCTATAGCTAATATTTTATCCAAAATGCCTGCATATCAGAGAAAGCGCGATTGCTCTGTTTTAAACACTGAAGAGCAGGAGGGCGCTGATGATAATGTTTCTGTCATACCCTCACACCAATCTGAAGGGGCCATGAGGGAGGTTTTGTCAGATGGGGAAATTTCAGATTCAGAAAAAATTTCTCAACAGGCTGAACCTGATGTTGTGACATTTAAATTTAAACTAGAACATCTCCTTGCACTGCTTAAGGAGGTGTTATCTACTCTGGATGATTTTGACAACCAGAAAAATTATGCAAGATGGACAAGTTCCTAGAGGTTCCGGTGCACCCCGACGCTTTTCCTATACCCAAGCGGGTGGCGGACATAGTGAATAAGGAGTGGGAGAAGCCCGGCATACCTTATGTTCCCCCTCCTATATTTAAGAAATTATTTCCTATGGTCGACCCCAGAAAGGACTTATGGCAGACAGTCCCTAAGGTCGAGGGGGCAGTTTATACTTTAAACAAGCGCACTACTATTCCTATTGAGGATAGTTGTGCTTTCAAAGATCCTATGGATAAAAAAATTGGAGGGTTTGCTTAAAAAGATTTTTGTACAGCAAGGTTACCTTCTACAACCCATTTCGTGCATTGTTCCTGTCACTACAGCAGCATGGTTCTGGTTCGAGGAACTAGAAAAGTCGCTTAGTAGAGAGACTCCATATGAGGAGGTTATGGACAGAGTTCATGCACTTAAGTTGGCTAACTCTTTTGTTTTGGATGCTGCTTTGCAATTAGCTAGATTAGCGGCGAAAAATTCAGGGTTTGCAATTGTGGCGCGCAGAGCGCTTTGGCTAAAGTCTTGGTCAGCGGATGTATCATCCAAGACAAAATTGCTTAACATTCCCTTCAAGGGTAAAACTCTCTTTGGTCCAGAATTGAAAGAGATTATCTCAGACATCACTGGGGGAAAGGGCCACGCCCTCCCACAAGATAGGCCTTTCAAGGCCAAGAATAAGTCTAATTTTCGTTCCTTTCGTAATTTCAGGAAAGGACCGGCCTCTAATTCTGCATCCTCTACGCAAGAGGGTAATGCTTCACAGCCCAAGCCAGCCTGGAAACCGATGCAAGGCTGGAACAAGGGTAAGCAGACCAAGAAGCCTGCTACCGCTAACAAAACAGCATGAAGGAGTAGCCCCCGATCCGGGACCGGATCTTGTGGGGGGCAGACTCTCTCTCTTTGCCCAGGCTTGGGCAAGAGATGTTCAGGATCCCTGGGCGCTAGAAATAGTTTCTCAGGGTTATCTTCTGGAATTCAAGGAACTACCCCCAAGGGGAAGGTTCCACATGTCTCACTTATCCTCAAACCAAATAAAGAGACAGGCGTTCTTACATTGTGTAGAAGACCTGTTAAAGATGGGAGTGATACGCCCAGTTCCAATGACGGAACAAGGAATGGGATTTTACTCAAATCTGTTCGTAGTTCCCAAAAAAGAGGGAACCTTCAGACCAATTCTGGATTTAAAGATCCTAAACAAGTTTCTCAGGGTACCATCGTTCAAAATGGAAACCATTCGAAAGATTCTACCCACTATCCAGGAAGGTCAATTTATGACTACCGTGGATCTAAAGGATGCGTACCTACATATTCCTATCCATAAAGAACATCATCAGTTCCTAAGGTTCGCCTTTCTGGACAAACATTACCAGTTTGTGGCCCTCCCATTCGGATTAGCCACTGCTCCAAGGATTTTCACAAAGGTACTCGGGTCCCTTCTAGCGGTTTTAAGACCGAGGGGCATTGCAGTAGTACCATACTTGGACGACATTCTAATACAAGCGTCGTCTCTTTCAAAAGCAAAGGCTCATACAGACATCGTTCTGGCCTTTCTCAGATCTCACGGATAGAAGGTGAACATAGAAAAGAGTTCTCTGTCTCCGTCAACAAGAGTTTCCTTCTTGGGAACAATAATAGATTCCTTAGAAATGTGGATTTTCCTGACAGATGTCAGAAAGTCAAAGCTTCTAAGCGCTTGTCAAGTTCTCCATTCTGTTCCACGTCCTTCCATAGCTCAGTGCATGGAAGTAGTAGGGTTGATGGTTGCAGCAATGGACATAGTTCCTTTTGCGCGAATTCATCTAAGACCATTACAACTGTGCATGCTGAAACAGTGGAATGGGGACTATACAGACTTGTCTCCAGTAATTCAAGTAGATCAGAAGACCAGAGATTCACTCCGTTGGTGGCTAACCCTGGACCACCTATCCAAGGGAATGAGCTTCCGCAGACCAGAGTGGGTCATCGTCACAACCGACGCCAGTCTAGTGGGCTGGGGCGCGGTCTGGGAATCCCTGAAAACTCAGGGAATATGGTCTCGGGAAGAGTCTCTTCTCCCGATAAACATTCTGGAATTAAGAGCGATATTCAATGCTCTCAGGGCCTGGCCTCAGCTTGCAAAGGCCAAATTCATAAGATTCCAATCAGACAACATGACGACTGTTGCGTATATCAATCATCAGGGGGGAACAAGGAGTTCCCTGGCGATGAAAGAAGTGACCAAAATAATACAATGGGCGGAGAATCACTCCTGCCATCTATCTGCGATCCACATCCCAGGTGTGGAAAACTGGGAAGCGGATTATCTGAGTCGTCAGACATTCCATCCGGGGGAGTGGGAACTCCACCCGGAGATTTTTGCCCAGTTGACTCAATTATGGGGCATTCCAGACATGGATCTGATGGCGTCTCGTCAGAACTTCAATGTTCCTTGCTACGGGTCCAGATCCAGGGATCCCAAGGCGACTCTAGTGGATGCACTAGTAGCGCCTTGGACCTTCAACCTAGCTTATGTGTTCCCACCGTTTCCTCTCATTCCCAGGCTGGTAGCCAGGATCAAACAGGAGAGGGCCTCGGTGATCTTGATAGCTCCTGCGTGGCCACGCAGGACTTGGTATGCAGACCTGGTGAATATGTCATTGGTTCCACCATGGAAGCTACCTTTGAGACAGGACCTTCTTGCTCAGGGTCCATTCGAACATCCAAATCTGGTCTCCCTCCAGCTGACGGCTTGGAGATTGAACGCTTGATTCTATCATAGCGTGGGTTTTCAGATTCTGTGATAGATACTCTGGTTCAGGCCAGAAAACCGGTAACTAGAAAGATATATCTGCTGGTGTGAATCCAAGGGATTCCCATGGAATAAGATAAAAATTCCTAAGATTCTTTCCTTTCTGCAAGAAGGTTTGGATAAAGGATTATCTGCGAGTTCTCTAAAGGGACAGATTTCTGCTTTATCTGTCTTACTACACAAACGACTGGCAGCTGTGCCAGATGTTCAAGCATTTGTTCAGGCTCTGGTCAGGATCAAGCCTGTTTACAGACCTTTGACTCCTCCCTGGAGTTTAAATCTAGTTCTTTCAGTTCTTCAAGGGGTTCCGTTTGAACCTCTACATTCCATAGATATTAAGTTGTTATCTTGGAAAGTTTTGTTTTTGGTTGCTATTTCTTCTGCTAGAAGAGTTTCAGAGTTATCTGCTCTGCAGTGTTCTCCGCCCTATCTGGTGTTCCATGCAGATAAGGTGGTTTTGCGTACTAAGCCTGGTTTTCTTCCAAAGGTTGTTTCTAACAAAAATATTAACGAGGAGATAGTTGTACCTTCTTTGTGTCCGAATCCAGTTTAAAAGAAGGAACGTTTGTTACACAATTTGGATGTAGTCCGTGCTCTAAAATTCTAGTTAGAAGCTACAAAAGATTTCAGACAAACATCTCTGTTTGTCGTCTATTCTGGTAAAAGGAGAGGTCAAAAAGCGACTTCTACCTCTCTTTCCTTTTGGCTTAAAAGCATCATCCGATTGGCTTACGAGACTGCCGGACGGCAGCCTCCTGAAAGAATCACAGCTCACTCAACTAGGGCTGTGGCTTCCACATGGGCCTTCAAGAAAGAGGCTTCTGTTGATCAGATATGTAAGGCAGCGACTTGGTCTTCACTGCACACTTTTGCCAAATTTTACAAATTTGATACTTTTGCTTCTTCCGAGGCTATTTTTGGGAGAAAGGTTTTGCAAGCCGTGGTGCCTTCCGTTTAGGTAACCTGATTTGCTCCCTCCCTTCATCCGTGTCCTAAAGCTTTGGTATTGGTTCCCACAAGTAAGGATGACGCCGTGGACCGGACACACCAATGTTGGAGAAAACAGAATTTATGCTTACCTGATAAATTGCTTTTTCCAACGGTGTGTCCGGTCCATGGCCCGCCCTGGTTTTTTTAATCAGGTCTGATGAACTATTTTCTCTAACTACAGTCACCACGGTACCATATGGTTTCTCCTATATTTTTCCTCCTGTCCGTCGGTCGAATGACTGGGGTGGGCGGAGCCTAGGAGGGACTATATGGCCAGCTTTGCTGGGACTCTTTGCCATTTCCTGTTGGGGAAGAGAGATTCCCACAAGTAAGGATGACGCCGTGGACCGGACACAATTTATCAGGTAAGCATAAATTCTGTTTTTATGATTGTATGGTTATAGCCTTATTGTGGGGGCATTAGCACGCCATGAGATACACAGAATATACGAAAAGTGATTTTAGAAGTAAATTTTTGTCTAGGTGGACTTTTGTCTATTTTAGTCATATATTTGCACCAGCAGTATTGACACATTATGAATTTCTTAGGAATATGTAAATGGTTAATTATCGGACCTATGTGAACTTGGCACCCCATGTTTGTAAAAACTGAATTAAAATATACCATTAGTTTGTGCTGCATTTGTGCTGATTTGTGCCGCAAAAACCAACGTTTGTGCCGGTTTGGTTTCGGAGATATTGCACATTATTTTTTTATGAAACCCCGCCCATTTTGCACCCCATGTTATGCAATTTTAAAAACAAATATACCATTTGTTTGTGCTGCGTTTGTGCTGGTTTGTGCAGCAAAAAGGAACGTTTGTGCCGGTTTGGTTTCTGAGATATAGTGCATTATATTTGCTGAAACTCTGCCCACTGTGCACCCCATGTTATGCAATTTTAAAAACAAATATACCATTGGTTTGTGCCGCAAAAACGAACGTTTGTGCCATTTTGGTTTCGGAGATATAGCGCATTATTTTTTATGAACCCCGCCCACTTTGCACCCCATGTTATTCAATTTTAAAAACAAATATACCATTTGTGCTGGTTTGTGCCGCAAAAACAAACGTTTGTGCCGGTTTGGTTTCTGAGATATAGCGCATTATATTTGTTGAAACTACGTCCACTTTGCACCCCATGTTATGCAAATTTAAAAACAAATATACCATTTGTTTGTGCTGTGTTTGTGCTGATTTGTGCTGCAAAAACAAATGTTTGTGCTGTTTTGGTTTCGAAGATATAGCGCATTATTTTTTATGAAACCCCGCCCACTTTGCACCCCATGTTATTCAATTTTAAAAACAAATATACCATTCGTTTTTGCTGCGTTTGTGCTGATTTGTGCCGCAAAAACTAACGTTTGTGCCGGTTTGGTTTAGGATATATTGCGCATTATTTTTTTATGAAACCCCGCCCATTTTGCACCCCATGTTATGCAATTTTTAAAACAAATATACCATTTGTTTGTGTTGCGTTTGTGCTGATTTGTGCCACAAAAACGAATGGTTTCGGAGATATAGCGCATTATATTTGCTGAAACTCCGTCCACTTTGCACCCCATGTTATGCAATTTTAAAAACAAATATACCATTAGTTTGTGCTGTGTTTGTGTTGATTTGTGCCGCAAAAACGAACGTTACTGCCGGTTTGGTTTAGGAGATATTGCGCATTATTTTTATATGAAATCCCGCCCACTTTGTACCCCATGTTATGCAATTTTAAAAACAAATATACCATTTGTTTGTGCTGATTTGTGCCGCAAAAACGAACATTGGTACCAGTTTGGTTTCGGAGAAATTACGCATTATATTTGCTGAAATTCCGCCCACTTTGTACCCCATGTTATGCAATTTTAAAAACAAATATACCATTTGTTTGTGCTGATTTGTGCAGCAAAAACGAACGTTTGTGCCATTTTGGTTTCGCATATATAGCGCATTATTTTTTATGAAACACTGCCCACTATTGCACCCTATGTTATTCAATTTTCAAATTTTTAAAACAAATATACAGATTGTTTGTGCTGTGTTTGTGCTGATTTGTGCTGCAAAAACGAACGTTTGTGTCGTGTTGTGTTAAAGGGACACTGTACCCAAAATCTTTCTTTCGTGATTCAGATTGAGCATGACATTTTAATCAACTTTCTAATTTACTCCTATTATCAAATTTTCTACATTCTCTTGGTATCTTTATTTGAAATGCAAGAATGTAAGTTTAGATGCCAGCCCATTTTTGGTGAACAACCTGGGTTGTCCTTGCTGATTGGTGGATAAATTCATCCACCAATAAAAAAGTGCTGTCCAGAGTACTGAAACCAAAAAAAAAGCTTAGATGCTTTCTTTTTCAAATAATGATAGCAAGAGAACGAAGAAAAATTGATAATAGGAGTAAATTAGAAAGTTGCTTAAAATTGCATGCTCTTTCTGAATTACAAAAGAAAAATTTTGGGTTCAGTGTCCCTTTAAGGGAAATATAGAACACCAGTGATTAAAGGGACATTATACACTCATTTTTTCTTTGCATAAATGTTTTGTAGATCTATTTATATAGCCCATAAAGTTTTTTTAAAAAAACTGATAGTTATTGCTTATTCTTAAATAACATTGCTCTGATTTTGAGACTCCTAACCAAGCCCCAAGGTTTTAGGAGAATGCCTAAGTATACCTACTCCACCTTGCTTCTGTTTGTGTAAAGGGTCTTTTCATATGCAAAGGGAGGGGGAGTGTCTGATATTTCCCACTTGCAATGGGTGCTTCAGTAACCTTTTAAACAGAGCTAAACTGGAAGCTTCTAAGTTTTTAAATGGTTTTATACCGGATTTTTATATCAGTATCTGTGCATATTATTCTTTATAATAGTGTCTATTACATGCAGTTATATGAAAATTGGTGTATACTGTCCCTTTAACACTGCACCAGAAAGTAAAATGTAAGAGGGTTAATATTGCACCAGAGAGGTTAATGTGGCATTTACAGGGCCAGATTTGTAATGAGGCAGAGTAGGCATGTGCCTACAAGCGCCCTCCATAGAGGGGAGCCGTGCCTAATTGCTGGTGTTCTGTCAATTAATTCAACAGAACACAGGCAACAACAAGGAGGGTGCGCTCTATATAGAACACTATTCCTTCCTTCTTTTCCATGACCGGCGGCTTTCGTGGGGGCAGAGAGGGACCTCGGTGTAGGCTACCCATTAAAAAGTCTGTCCAGCACAGGCAGGCGTTTCATTGGCACCACGGAAGCCGCAGGTAACAGAAAACAAGGGGGATGCGCTCTGTATAGTGCACTCTGTGCCTATGGGCGCCCGAAATGTAAATCCGGCCCTGGGCATTAAAGGATTAACATAACATACCGGTTTATACGGCATACATGGGGTTATTGAAGAGTAATGGATTGGAAGAAGCCCAAACCATAGGCAAGGGACACTGAACCCAATTTTTTTCTTTCGAGATTCAGATAGCGCATTCAATTTTAAGCAACTTTCTAATTTACTCCTATTATCAATTTTTCTTCATTCTCTTGCTATTTTTATTTGAAAAAGAAGGCATCTAAGCTTTTTTTGGGTTCAGAGGTCTGGATAGCACTTTTTTTTATTGGTGGATGAATTTATCCATCAATCAGCAAGGACAACCCAGGTTGTTTACCAAAAATGGACCGGCATCTAAACTTACATTCTTGCATTTCAAATAAAGATTCCAAGAGAATGAAGAAAATTTGATAATAGGAGTAAAGTTGCTTACAATTTCATGCTCTATCTGAATCACGAAAGAAAAATTTGGGTTCAGTGTCCCTTTAAAGGGATATGAAACTCAATTTTTTTCTTTCATGATTTAGAAAGAGCATGCAATTGTACACAACTTTACAATTTACTTCTATCATCTAATTTGCTTAATTTACTTGATATTCTTTGCTGAAAAGCATATCTAGATATGCTCAGTAGCTGCTGATTGGTAGATGCACATAGATGCCTCGTGTGATTGGCTCACCCATGTGCATTGCTATTTCTTCAAAAAAGGATATCTAAAGAATGAAGCAAATTAGATAATAGAAGTAAACTGGAATGTTATTTAAAATTGTATTCTCTTCTTAAATCATGAAAGAAAATGTTTGGGTTTAGTTTACCTTTAAGTAATTTAACAGCAAAGTGAATAAGTAGAAACCCACTACTTAATTGAAAAAGGACATTTCAATTAAATTGCAGTAAAGCCCTCTTGAACCCCATTAGGCCTAATAAACCTCCTTTAGCCAATTTAACCTCTTTGTTGCCATATTAATCGCCTGTAATGTCACGTTAACCACAGACAGCCCAATATTAAAGGGACACTGAACCCAATTTTTTTTTCTTTCATGATTCAGATAGAGCATGCAATTTTAAGCAACTTTCTAATTTACTCCTATTATCAATTTTTCATCATTCTATTGGTATGTTTATTTGAAAAGCAAGAATGTAAGTTTAGATGCCGGCCCATTTTTGGTGAACATCCTGGGTTGTCCTTGCTGATTGGACAGCACCAATAAACAAGTGTTGTCCATGGTTCTGAAGCAACAATTTGCTGGCTCCTTGGCATAGATGCCTTT
This sequence comes from Bombina bombina, assembly GCF_027579735.1. Classification (NCBI taxonomy): domain Eukaryota; kingdom Metazoa; phylum Chordata; class Amphibia; order Anura; family Bombinatoridae; genus Bombina; species Bombina bombina. Next base: position 358,182,735 of record NC_069499.1, read on the forward strand.
TTCAAATAAAGATAGCAAGAGAACGAAGAAAAATTGATAATAGAAGTAAATTAGAAAGTTGCTTAAAATTGCATGCTCTATCTGAATCATGAAAAAAAAATTGGGTTCAGTGTCCCTTTAACTTGCTTAGATTTAACAAGCGCTTAAAAGCACTCAAGCAAGTTTTCTTATATGTCAATTCTTTTTTAGTCGCTTTTTTTTTTTTTAAACATTTAGGGGGGCATTACATCACTGGCGATGGGGAAAAAATTGTCTCACTAGTTTTCTATGCAGCATAACTAGACTGTTGCGCTGAGCAGCTGCGCTGCATAGAAAACTGAAACAGGTTTTTTTTCCCAGTTGCCAGGGATGTAATCTCCCCCATATGTTCTTAAATAATTTTTTTCTGGTGTGGAAGTCACATCTGTTCTTTTGTATACCCCAAAGTTTTATAATTCTATTTGTACTTACAAACATTTTTGTTGTTATAATACTTTTGAATCAAAGAGTACATGTACACATAATGCACAATATCTCCGAAATCAAACCGAAACAAACGTTCATTTTTGCGGCACAAATCAGCACAGACGCAGCACAAACTAATGGTATATTTGTTTGTTTTTAAAATTGCATAACATGGGGTGCAAAGTGGGCGGAGTTTCAGCAAATATATCTCCGAAACCAAACCGGCAAAAAACGTTGGTTTTTGCGGCACAAACGCAGCACAAACAAATGGTATATTTGTTTTTAAAATTGAATAACATGGGGTGCAAAGTGGGCGGGGTTCATAAAAAATAATGCGCTATATCTCCGAAACCAAAATGGCACAAACGTTCATTTTTGCGGCACAAATGAATGGTATATTTTAATTCAGTTTTTACAAACATGGGGTGCCAACTTCACATAGGTAATTATCGGCACTGCATGGTAGGTGTGTTGTGTGGCTTTTTGATGGGTTATTCAAGGTAATTTAAAGGATCACAAGAGGCGGTGGATACTCCTTTGAGAAAGCTTCAGAGAAAAAACACAGTCGTTCTCTTGTGTGTGGAGTCAGTATGAGATACTTTCATTTTTTATTGTATTCCTTAAAGTGAATTTCAAGTTTGATTAATTAGTGTCCGGTTTTTAACCTCTTAAGGACATATGACGAATTTTTTCCGTCATAAAACAATTGAGCAAACTGAAAGCTGTGTCCTTAAAGGGTTAAAAACCCTTGTTTTGTTAAAATACCTTTTAATCTTGAAAGCCGCTTTAGCATTTCCCCTTCCTGCCATTCGCCACTTCAGTGGCGTTACTAGGGTTGGTGTCACCCGGTGCGGTAAGTTATGGTGTCACCCCCCTCCCCCCCAGAAAGCAGACACTCACAAACACCCAGACACACTCTGACACACTTAAAAACACACTCAGATCCACACTCAGACACACACTGTAATGTTATGTAACCGTTCAGGTTATAACAGCATGTGGTTCTCAACTGCAGATATCAATTTTGTGTTTGTATGCCTGTGTACAAAGTTACAGAATAATACTCGCGTGCTCACTCACTCGCGTGCTCACTCACTCACTCGCGTGCGCTTGCTCAGTCGCGTGCGCTCGCTCACTCGCACGCGCTCACTCGCACTCACTTGCACGCTCGCACTCGCTCGCGTGCTCTCGCACTCGCGCGCTCACTCGCGTGCTCACTCACGCGCACTCACTCGCACTAACTCGCGCGCTCACTCACTCGCGCACTGAAAAGAGATTATTTCGGACATCACTGGGGGAAAGGGCCATGCCCTTCCACAGGATAGACCTTTCAAAGCTAAAAATAAGTCTAATTTTCGTTCCTTTCGCAATTTCAGGAACGGACCGGCTCCTAGCTCTACAGCCTCTAGACAAGAGGGTAACACATCCCAGCCCAAACCAGCATGGAAACCATTGCAAGGCTGGAACAAGGGGAAACAGGCCAAAAAGCCTGCTGCTGCTACCAAGACAGCATGAAGGGATAGCCCCTGATCCGGGACCGGATCTGGTAGGGGGCAGACTTTCTCTCTTTGCTCAGGCTTGGGCAAGAGATGTTCCAGACCCCTGGGCTCTAGAGATTGTCTCTCAGGGGTATCTCCTAGAATTCAAGGACCTTCCTCCAAGGGGAAGGTTTCACATGTCTCGCTTGTCTTTAGACCAGATAAAGAGACGGGCATTCTTACATTGCGTAGAAGATCTTTCAAAGATGGGAGTGATACACCCAGTTCCAACAGCAGAACAAGGACTGGGTTTTTACTCCAACCTATTTGTAGTTCCCAAAAAAGAGGGAACGTTCAGACCAATTCTGGATTTAAAGATCCTAAACAAATTGCTCAGAGTTCCATCATTCAAAATGGAAACCATTCGGACAATTTTACCAATGATCCAGGAGGGTCAATACATGACTACAGTGGACTTAAAGGATGCGTATCTGCATATTCCTATCCACAAGGATCACCATCAGTTCCTAAGGTTCGCCTTTCTGGACAAACATTATCAGTTTGTGGCTCTTCCCTTCGGATTGGCCACTGCTCCCAGAATTTTCACAAAGGTGCTGGGGTCCCTTCTATCAGTGCTAAGACCAAGGGGCATTGCAGTAGCACCTTATCTAGACGACATCTTGATTCAAGCGTCGTCCTTTCACAAAGCAAAGGCTCACACGGATATTGTTCTAGCCTTTCTCAGGTCTCACGGGTGGAAGGTGAACATAGAAAAGAGTTCACTGTCCCCGTTCACAAGGGTTCCCTTCCTGGGAACAATAATAGACTCGGTAGAAATGAAGATCTTTCTGACGGAGGTCAGGAAGTTAAAACTTTTAAACACTTGTCGAGTTCTTCAATCCATTCCTCAACCCTCCATAGCTCAGTGCATGGAGGTAATAGGACTAATGGTTGCGGCAATGGACGTGGTTCCCTTTGCTCGAATTCATTTAAGACCACTGCAACTGTGCATGCTCAAACAGTGGAATGGGGATTATGCGGATTTGTCTCCCCAGATGCAAATGGACCAGAAAACCAGAGACTCACTCCTCTGGTGGTTGTCTCAGGATCACCTGTCTCAGGAAATGAGTTTCCGCAGACCAGAGTGGATCATTGTCACGACCGACGCCAGCCTTTTAGGCTGGGGTGCGGTCTGGGAGTCCCTGAAAGCTCAGGGCCTTTGGTCTCGGGAAGAATCTCTTCTACCGATAAACATTTTGGAATTGAGAGCGATATTCAATGCGCTCCAGGCATGACCAACTAGCGGAGGCCAAATTCATCAGATTTCAGTCGGACAACATGACTGTAGCGTACATCAATCATCAGGGAGGAACAAAGAGTTCCCTGGCGATGAGGGAGGTATCCAAGATCATCAAATGGGCAGAGGATCACTCCTGCCATCTATCAGCAATTCACATCCCAGGAGTGGACAACTGGGAAGCGGATTATCTGAGTCGTCAGACTTTCCATCCGGGGGAGTGGGAACTTCACCCGGAGGTTTTTGCCCAGTTAACTCAATTATGGGGCCTTCCAGATCTGGATCTGATAGCGTCACGTCAGAACTCCAAGGTTCCACGTTACGGGTCCAGGTCCAGGGATCCCAAGGCGACATTGATAGATGCCTTAGTGGCGCCTTGGTCGTTCAATCTGGCTTATGTCTTTCCACCGTTTCCTCTTCTCCCCAGGCTAATAGCCAGGATCAAACAGGAGAAGGCTTCAGTAATTCTAATAGCCCCTGCGTGGCCACGCAGGACTTGGTATGCAGACCTGGTGAATATGTCATCGGCTCCACCATGGAAGCTACCTTTAAGACAGGACCTTTTAGTCCAAGGTCCATTCGAACATCCAAACCTAGTTTCTCTGCAGCTGACTGCTTGGAGATTGAACGCTTGATTCTAGCTAAGCGTGGGTTCTCGGACTCTGTTAGAGATACTCTGGTTCAGGCCAGAAAGCCTGTAACCAGGAAAATTTACCATAAGATATGGCAGAAATATCTTTGTTGGTGTGAATCAAAGGGTTACTTGTGGAGTAAAATTAGGATTCCCAGGATATTGTCTTTTCTCCAAGAAGGATTGGAGAAAGGATTGTCAGTCAGTTCCTTAAAGGGACAGATATCTGCTTTGTCTATTCTGTTACACAAGCGTCTGGCAGAAGTTCCAGATGTTCAAGCGTTTGTACAGGCTTTAGTCAGGATCAAACCTGTTTACAGACCGGTGGCTCCTCCATGGAGTCTAAATTTAGTTCTTTCAGTTCTTCAAGGGGTTCCATTTGAACCTCTACATTCCATAGATATTAAGTTATTATCTTGGAAAGTTTTGTTTTTGGTTGCTATTTCTTCTGCTAGAAGAGTTTCTGAATTGTCTGCTTTGCAGTGTAATTCACCCTATCTGGTGTTTCATACAGATAAGGTCGTTTTATGTACCAAACCTGTTTTTTTTCCAAAAGTGGTTTCCAATAGGAATATTAACCAGGAAATAGTTGTTCCTTCTCTGTGTCCTAATCCAGTTTCAAAAAAGGAACGTCTGTTACACAATCTAGATGTGGTTCGTGCTTTAAAATTCTATCTAGAAGCAACAAAAGATTTCAGACAAACATCATCCTTGTTTGTCGTTTACTCTGGTAAGAGGAGAGGTCAGAAAGCAACTGCTACCTCTCATTCTTTCCTTCTGGCTGAAAAGCATCATCCGATTGGCTTATGAGACTGCTGGACGGCAGCCTCCTGAACGAATTACAGCTCACTCTACTAGAGCTGTGGCTTCCACATGGGCTTTCAAGAACGAGGCTTCTGTTGAACAGATCTGTAAGGCAGCGACGTGGTCTTCACTGCATACATTTGCCAAATTTTACAAATTCGATACTTATGCTTCTTCGGAGGCTATTTTTGGGAGAAAGGTTTTGCAAGCAGTGGTGCCTTCCGTTTAGGTTACCTGACTTGTTCCCTCCCTTCATCCGTGTCCTTAAGCTTTGGTATTGGTTCCCACAATTAAGGATGAAGCCGTGGACCGGATACACCAATGTTGGAGAAAACAGAATTTATGTTTACCTGATAAATTTCTTTCTCCTACAGTGTATCCGGTCCACGGCCCATCCTGGCATTTAGTCAGGTTTAATTTTTTGTAAACTACAGTCACCACTGCACCCTATGGTTCTCCTTTTTCTCCTAACCGTCGGTCGAATGACTGGGGGGGCGGAGCCTGAGGGAAGCTATATGGACAGCTCTGCTGTGTGCTCTCTTTGCCACTTCCTGTAGGGATTGAGAATATCCCACAAGTAAGGATTAAACCATGGACCGGATACACCGTAGGAGAAAGAAATTTATCAGGTAAACATAAATTCTGTTTTTCTTTGCATATTTTTTCTTAAATTTTACCATTTTGTTGTGTTTGCTTTTTCGAAAGCAACATTGAGTAAAACGGTTCTTCAGGCATTTATCTTAGTTTGATTCTAGTGCCTTATGATTTGAATTTTTTTTTTAAGAAAACTTATGTTTTGGATTTAATTTCTCAGCAGATTTAGCTGTTATTTTATCCCTTCCTCTAGTGACTCGTGGATTTCCACATCTTGTGTATTATATCCCATACGTTGTCACTAGCTCATGGACTCTTGCCACTTACATGAAAGAAAACATAATTTATGTAAGAACTTACCTGATACATTCATTTGTTTCATAGTGGCAAGAGTCCATGAGACCCACCCTATTTTTGGTGGTTATGATTTTTTTTTGTATAAAGCATTTTATTTTTTCCAGTTCCTCTTTTTGTATGATTTTTACTCCTTTTTACGCCTCACACACTTCTTGGCTACACATTAAACTAAGGTATGAGTGAGGTGGGAGGTGTATTTATAGGCATTTTGAGGTTTTGGAAACTTTGCCCCCTCCTGCTAGGAATGTATATCCCATACGTCACTAGCTCATGGACTCTTGCCACTATGAAAGAAATTAATTTATCAGGTAAGTTCTTACATAAATTGTGTTTTTTCTCTCTTGCTCATAACAGCTTTTATTGATTTTACATTTTTTTTACTGTGTCCATTTTTACCCTGGTTTTAGAAAGGTAAATAAAGGTTGTTTTATTATTTTTATTTCTTATATTTTCTTCTTTCATGTAATTAATCTGTGATGGATTCACTGAAGTATGTGTACTTAAAGTACTGCTTTCTACTTTATTTTTTTTGTTTTTTCTCCTTTCATGTGATTTATCTGTGATAGATTGTGTGTGCTACTCCGTTTTTTTTTTTCTTAGTTTTTTTCTTAGTAACTACATTTGAAGCACTAGCACCACACCGGACATACCTTTTTTGTTTTAATGAATCTTCCCATGACACTGTTTATTCTCAATGAACCCCACTACGTAGACATACTCACAAACATTTTCAACCTCTCCCTCAGCACTGGTATATTAACCTCATCTCTAAAACTTGCACTGGTCACACCTATCCTTAAAAAAACTTCTCTCGATCCAACCTCCGCATCTAACTACCGCCCTATTTCCCTACTCCCTCTTGCCTCAAAGCTCCTTGAAAAGCTATTATGTGCATGTCTATCCCATTTCCTTACACCAAACAATCTTCTTGACCCACTGCAATCTGGATTTCATCCCCATCACTCCACAGAGAAGGCAATTGTCAAGTTACCATCAACCTACTTACAGCAAAATCCAAAGGCCACTTCTCTCTGCTTATCCTCCTTGATCTGCCTGCAGCCTTTTACACTGTCGACCACCCTCTTTTTTTTCCCTCAAACCCTCCAATCCTTCAGCATCTGCGACACAGCTCTCTCGTGCTTCTCTTCCTATCTAACCATACCTTTAGTGTAGCCTTCTCTGGAGCATCCTCTGCCCCGTTACCACTTTATGTTGGGGTACCTCAAGGCTCTGTCCTCGGTCCCCTTCTCTTTTCAATCTACACGTCATCATTAGTTCTTAATAAAGTCCCACGGTTTCAATACCATTTGTATGCTGATGACACCCAAATCTACCTCTCTGCACCAGACCTACCTCCTTCCTTACTAACCCATGTCACTAACTGTCTTTCTCATATAACATCATGGATGTCTTCTTACTACCTTAAGATCCACCCCCCAATTTTCTGTAACTGTTAAAAAATCCATCATTACCCCTACCCCACATGCCCGATGTCTTGGGGTCACACTTAACTCAGATCTTTTTTTCACTCCTCACATTCAGTCCTTGGCTAAATCCTGCCGCTTCCATCTTAAAAAATCTCTAAAATTAGACATTTCCTTAACACAAAACACAACTAAGATTTTAATCCACTCTCATTCTTTCCTGCCTTGACTATTGCAACTCTGTCCTCTCTGGTCTACCTAGCTACTGCCTAGCTCCTTTACAATCCATAATTAATGCCTCTGCCAGGCTCATCTTCCTTACACGTCGCTCTTCATCTGCTGCTCCTCTCTGCCAATCCATTCACTGGCTTCCTCTTGCCTCCAGGATCATACACAAAATCCTCACTCTGACATACAAAGCCCTCACCTGCACTGCTCCCCCCCCCCCCTACATTTTTGGTCCTTGTCTCCAGATAGTCTCCCTCCTGTCCCCTTCGCTCTGCTCACAATCTCCTCCCTCCTGTCCCCTTCGCTCTGCTCACAATCTCCTACTTTCCTCCTCTCTTGTTACTTCCTCCCATTCCTGTTAACAGTACTTCTCCAGACTGGCTCCCATCTTGTGAAACTCCGACTCGCTCCCATCTTGTGAAACTCCGACTCGCTCCACAACTCTCCCTTAGTTTTAACAGCTTCAAGCGCTCCTTAAAGACTCTACTATTCAGGAATGCATACAACCTACACTAAACCTTTCCTAACTTAATTGCTTTCCCCTTTAACCCCTTAGAATGTAAGCCTATGAGCTCAGCTGTTTGAAGATCGCCTTCATAAAAGCGGACTACAACAGTGCAACTCACGGCAGGGCCCTCTACCCATCTGATCCCTATAAAAGTTATCTTGTATACCGCCTATGTTTATAGTGCTGCGGAATCTGTTGGCACTCTACAAATACTTGATGATAATATTAATAGTAATAGCATACAAGTGATTAGCTTGATTTCTAGTTATGCTATTGACCGTGCCTTCTAGAAATTAAAGGGACAGTCAAGTCCAAAAAAAGCTTTCATGATTTAAATAGGGAATGTAATTTTAAACAACTTTTATCACCAATTTTGCTTTGTTCTCTTGGTATTCTAAGTTGAAAGCTAATTCTAGTGAAAAAGGGTGTGTGTACAAGCGCTAAGGTAATCTCCAAGCTGTATCCAAACAGAGATCCTAACCAACCTCCAAAAAATATGCACAAGTAGTAAGAAGTGAATACAGCGCCAACAAGAGGCCAAGGGATAAATATACTCACAGAGAGATAAAAGAAGATTATTTAATGAACCATGTTAAAAAGCATCAGTAATAAAAGACTATATATAAAAAATGTAAAAAGCACATATAAATAAAATTACAAATACAGGAATATCTTACAGAAGCGGCTCAAAGGGCCAAAGCTGATAATTACAATAAAAACAGAGGTAATAACAGGTGATCAGTGTGAGTGGTACATTAGAATAAGAGTGTATACTAATAAAACAGAATTAGCCTAAGTACAACTGTAGCAAGTACATCAAGCAAAAAACTAATAAACAATAATACAAACAATAGTGTTCAAAATTAGTGTTACAAAAATAGTGTTCCAAAAAATAGAAAAATGCACTGCAGTGCAAAAAAAGGGGGTAGCAAAATAATTGTATAGATACAATCAAATAGTGAGTGAGTGCAAATGGATATAAAAATGCTAGCTACTTAATCCAGTGAGGTTAAGATATAATTTAAATAAAATACACAATATGCAATAACATAAAAAATAAAATACACAATATGCAATAACATAAAAAATAAAAAATAATAAAATATAATCCAAAAAAGTGTTCAAAAAGTTGATCAACAAATGTTAGTGAAGAACAAAAATAAGTCAATCAAAACTAAAAAATGGAAAAAATGGGTGATGAAAAGCAAGGTGAAAGTGAGGAAATTGATTCCTTCCAATGTTAGTTACTTTGACAGATCCAAATTCCTGAGTGTGGTTGCTGAAGTAGCTGAATGGATCCTAGCACCTGTCAGCTGCTCCTATGGTATCCTAAAAAGTGTCCCTGTAAAAAAAAGAAATTCACAACATAGTGTATCCAATATGAGAAGGAAGTAAGGATTAAAGTAATGCTTACCAATATGTCAACGCGTTTCTGCCCTCAAAAAAGGGCCTTTCTCAAGACTAGGAGCAGCTGACAGGTGCTAGGATCCATTCAGCTACTTCAGCAACCACACTCAGGAATTTGGATCTGTCAAAGTAACTAACATTGGAAGGAATCAATTTCCTCACTTTCACCTTGCTTTTCATCACCCATTTTTTCCATTTTTTAGTTTTGATTGACTTATTTTTGTTCTTCACTAACATTTGTTGATCAACTTTTTGAACACTTTTTTGGATTATATTTTATATTTTATTATTTTTTATTTTTTATGTTATTGCATATTGTGTATTTTATTTTTTATGTTATTGCATATTGTGTATTTTATTTAAATTATATCTTAACCTCACTGGATTAAGTAGCTAGCATTTTTATATCCATTTGCACTCACTCACTATTTGATTGTATCTATACAATTATTTTGCTACCCCCTTTTTTTGCACTGCAGTGCATTTTTCTATTTTTTGGAACACTATTTTTGTAACACTAATTTTGAACACTATTGTTTGTATTATTGTTTATTAGTTTTTTGCTTGATGTACTTGCTACAGTTGTACTTAGGCTAATTCTGTTTTATTAGTATACACTCTTATTCTGGTGTACCACTCACACTGATCACCTGTTATTACCTCTGTTTTTATTGTAATTATCAGCTTTGGCCCTTTGAGCCGCTTCTGTAAGATATTCCTGTATTTGTAATTTTATTTATATGTGCTTTTTACATTTTTTATATATAGTCTTTTATTACTGATGCTTTTTAACATGGTTCATTAAATAATCTTCTTTTATCTCTCTGTGAGTATATTTATCCCTTGGCCTCTTGTTGGCGCTGAAAGCTAATTCTAGGCCTTGAAGACTGCCTCTAATCTGAATGCATTCTGACCACTAGAGGGCATTAGTTTGTGTCTTTCATATAGATAACATTGAGCTCATGTGCGTGAAGTTACCCTGGAGTGACCACTGATTGGCTAAAATGCAAGTCTGTCAAAAGAACTGAAATAAAGGGGCAGTTTGCAGAGGCTTAGATACAAGGTTATCACAGCAGTAAAAAGTGTATTTCTATAACAGTGTTGGTTATGCAAAACTGGGGAATGGGTAATAAAGGGATTATCTTTCTTTTTAAACAACAAAAATAAAGGTGGTGACTGTCCCTTTAAACTCTCTAAATCAGTATGTAATTCAATACAAGAGAGTAACAAAGATTTTGTTTTCTTGTGTGCAGCTCACACCCCAGACAACAGCTTCCTTGGTTTTGTAGTGGAACAGCATCTCAATGCCAGTGACATCAGACACATGAGTGACATCAAAAGGCAGAACCAGTCTCTGGTGTACGGCAAAGTTGACAACTTTTGGAAAGTAAGTGTGGTTCTTCCATTGTATTTTATATCCATCAGCATAAGATGAAAGTTTGTGATTATTTTTTCAATTGTGTTTTCTTTTTTAAGATATGGTGAGTCCACAACGTCATTCAATTACAAGTGGGAATATCACTCCTGGCCAGCAGGAGGAGGCAAAGAACACAACAGCAACACTGTTAAATGTCAGTCTCCTACCCATAATCCTCAGTCATTCTCTTTGCCTCTGTCAATGGAGGAGGTGAAGTTTGGTGTCTGAAGGAAAATTGGATTTATTTTTGCTACAAGCAAGATTTTGGGTTTAATCTCTCACGTTAATCTCTTCAGTAGAGTAGTGGTGGCTTTTAAGCAGTTAGGAAGTTGTGAGTTGGTGCTTACTTTGTTTCCTAACATATTGCTGCCCTAGTTATAGAAAGCCAGAGTTTGGTTACTCTGTTCTTTCTTTTTCTACAGGTCTCTGTAAGGAGTATGTGTCCTTTCACACCTGGTAAGCTGTCAACCTGCCTGACAGCTAGATTGCAGGTAAGTGTCTTTTTGTCTTCTAGGTAATGAGGACTTGCATTTAAAGAATTTGAGCTGCAATTTTATGTGGGACATGTAAATATTCTTTATATAGGATGCGTTTAGGCAGGCTGCATGACACTGTTTTTTAATTTATAGGGAGACTAAGGGGTTAATGCATTTTATGTAAACTTGCATATCCTTTTTTTATTGGGGTTAATGTACACTTTATTTCTCCAACATAGGTGTGTCCGGTCCACGGCGTCATCCTTACTTGTGGGATATTCTCTTCCCCAACAGGAAATGGCAAAGAGCCCAGCAAAGCTGGTCACATGATCCCTCCTAGGCTCCGCCTTCCCCAGTCATTCTCTTTGCCGTTGTACAGGCAACATCTCCACGGAGATGGCTTAGAGTTTTTTGGTGTTTAACTGTAGTTTTTATTATTCAATCAAGAGTTTGTTATTTTAAAATAGTGCTGGTATGTACTATTTACTCTGAAACAGAAAAGAGATGAAGATTTCTGTTTGTAAGAGGAAAATGATTTTAGCAACCGTTACTAAAATCGATGGCTGTTTCCACACAGGACTGTTGAGAGGAATTAACTTCAGTTGGGGGAAACAGTGAGCAGACTTTTGCTGCTTGAGGTATGACACATTTCTAACAAGACGATGTAATGCTGGAAGCTGTCATTTTCCCTATGGGATCCGGTAAGCCATTTTTATTACATAAGAAAAAAAAGGGCTTCACAAGGGCTTTTAAGACTGTAGACATTTTCTGGGCTAAAACGATTGATATATAAGCATATTTTATACTTCATAGCTTTGAGGAATTATTTTATTCTTGGGTATTATGTAAAATAACCGGCAGGCACTGTATTGGACACCTTATTCTCTAGGGGCTTTCCCTAATCATAGGCAGAGCCTCATTTTCGCGCCTCTATTGCGCACTTGTTTTTGGGAAGCTTGACATGCAGATGCATGTGTGAGGAGCTCTGATACATAGAAAAGACTTTCTGAAGGCGTCATTTGGTATCGTATTCCCCTTTGGGCTTGGTTGGGTCTCAGCAAAGCAGATACCAGGGACTGTAAAGGGGTTAAATATAAAAACGGCTCCGGTTCCGTTATTTTAAGAGTTAAAGCTTTCAAATTTGGTGTGCAATACTTTTAAGGCTTTAAGACACTGTGGTGAAATTTTGAACAATTCCTTCATACTTTTTCACATTTGCAGTAATAAAGTGTGTTCAGTTTAAAATTTAAAGTGACAGTAACGGTTTTATTTTAAAACGTTTTTTGTACTTTGTTATCAAGTTTATGCCTGTTTAACATGTCTGAACTACCAGATAGACTGTGTTCTGTATGTGGGGAAGCCAAGGTTCCTTCTCATTTAAATAGATGTGATTTATGTGACACAAAATTTAGAGAAAATGATGCCCAAGATGATTCCTCAAGTGAGGGGAGTAAGCATGGTACTGCATCATCCCCTCCTTCGTCTACACCAGTCTTGCCCACACAGGAGGCCCCTAGTACATCTAGTGCGCCAATACTCCTTACTATGCAACAATTAACGGCTGTAATGGATAATTCTATCAAAAACATTTTAGCCAAAATGCCCACTTATCAGCGAAAGCGCGACTGCTCTGTTTTAGAAAATACTGAAGAGCATGAGGACGCTGATGATATTGGTTCTGAAGTGCCCCTACACCAGTCTGAGGGGGCCAGGGAGGTTTTGTCTGAGGGAGAAATTTCAGATTCAGGGAAAATTTCTCAACAAGCTGAACCTGATGTGATTACATTTAAATTTAAATTGGAACATCTCCGCGCCCTGCTTAAGGAGGTGTTATCTACTCTGGATGATTGTGAGAATTTGGTCATTCCAGAGAAATTATGTAAAATGGACAAGTTCCTAGAGGTCCCGGGGCCCCCCGAAGCTTTTCCTATACCCAAGCGGGTGGCGGACATTGTAAATAAAGAATGGGAAAGGCCCGGCATACCTTTCGTCCCTCCCCCTATATTTAAGAAATTGTTTCCTATGGTCGACCCCAGAAAGGACTTATGGCAGACAGTCCCCAAGGTCGAGGGGGCGGTTTCTACTCTAAACAAACGCACCACTATACCCATAGAAGATAGTTGTGCTTTCAAAGATCCTATGGATAAAAAATTAGAGGGTTTGCTTAAAAAGATGTTTGTTCAGCAAGGTTACCTTCTACAACCAATTTCATGCATTGTTCCTGTCACTACAGCGGCGTGTTTCTGGTTCGATGAACTAGAAAAGGCGCTCAATAAAGATTCTTCTTATGAGGAGATTTTGGACAGAATTCATGCGCTCAAATTGGCTAACTCTTTCACCCTAGACGCCACTTTGCAATTGGCTAGATTAGCGGCGAAAAATTCTGGGTTTGCTATTGTGGCGTGCAGAGCGCTTTGGCTAAAATCTTGGTCAGCGGATGCGTCTTCCAAGAACAAATTGCTTAACATTCCTTTCAAGGGGAAAACGCTGTTTGGCCCTGACTTGAAAGAGATTATTTCTGATATCACTGGGGGCAAGGGCCACGCCCTTCCTCAGGATAGGTCTTTCAAGGCCAAAAATAAACCTAATTTTCGTCCCTTTCGCAGAAACGGACCAGCCCCAAGTGCTACGTCCTCTAAGCAAGAGGGTAATACTTCTCAAGCCAAGCCAGCCTGGAGGCCAATGCAAGGCTGGAACAAAGGTAAGCAGGCCAAGAAACCTGCCACTGCTACCAAGACAGCATGAGATGTTGGCCCCCGATCCGGGACCGGATCTGGTGGGGGGCAGACTCTCTCTCTTCACTCAGGCTTGGGCAAGAGATGTTCTGGATCCTTGGGCTCTAGAAATAGTCTCCCAAGGTTATCTTCTGGAATTCAAGGGGCTTCCCCCCAAGGGGGAGGTTCCACAGGTCTCAATTGTCTTCAGACCACATAAAAAACAGGCATTCTTACATTGTGTAGAAGACCTGTTAAAAATGGGAGTGATTCATCCTGTTCCATTAGGAGAACAAGGGATGGGGTTCTACTCCAATCTGTTCGTAGTTCCCAAAAAAGAGGGAACATTCAGACCAGTCTTAGATCTCAAGATCCTAAACAAGTTTCTCAAGGTTCCATCGTTCAAAATGGAAACCATTCGGACAATTCTTCCTTCCATCCAGGAAGGTCAATTCATGACCACGGTGGATTTAAAGGATGCGTATCTACATATTCCTATCCACAAGGAACATCATCGGTTCCTAAGGTTCGCATTTCTGGACAAGCATTACCAGTTTGTGGCACTTCCGTTCGGATTAGCCACTGCTCCAAGAATTTTCACAAAGGTACTAGGGTCCCTTCTAGCGGTGCTAAGACCAAGGGGCATTGCAGTAGTACCTTACTTGGACGACATACTGATTCAAGCGTCGTCCCTTCCACAAGCAAAGGCTCACACGGACATTGTCCTGGCCTTTCTCAGATCTCACGGGTGGAAAGTGAACGTAGAAAAAAGTTCTCTATCTCCATCAACAAGGGTTCCCTTCTTGGGAACAGTAATAGACTCCTTAGAAATGAGGATCTTTCTGACAGAGGCCAGAAAATCAAAACTTCTAAACTCTTGTCAAATACTTCATTCTGTTCCTCTTCCTTCCATAGTGCAGTGCATGGAAGTAATAGGTTTGATGGTAGCGGCAATGGACATAGTTCCTTTTGCGCGAATTCATCTAAGACCATTACAACTGTGCATGCTCAGTCAGTGGAATGGGGATTATACAGACTTGTCTCCGACGATACAAGTAGATCAGAGGACCAGAGATTCACTCCGTTGGTGGCTGTCCCTGGACAACCTGTCACAGGGGATGAGCTTCCGCAGACCAGAGTGGGTCATTGTCACGACCGACGCCAGTCTGGTGGGCTGGGGCGCGGTCTGGGGACCCCTGAAAGCTCAGGGTCTTTGGTCTCGGGAAGAATCTCTTCTCCCGATAAATATTCTGGAACTGAGAGCGATATTCAATGCTCTCAAGGCTTGGCCTCAGCTAGCAAAGGCCAAATTCATACGGTTTCAATCAGACAACATGACGACTGTTGCGTACATCAACCATCAGGGGGGAACAAGGAGTTCCCTGGCGATGGAAGAAGTGACCAAAATCATTCAATGGGCGGAGGCTCACTCCTGCCACTTGTCTGCAATCCACATCCCAGGAGTGGAAAATTGGGAAGCGGATTTTCTGAGTCGTCAGACATTTCATCCGGGGGAGTGGGAACTCCATCCGGAAATCTTTGCCCAAATTACTCAATTGTGGGGCATTCCAGACATGGATCTGATGGCCTCTCGTCAGAACTTCAAGGTTCCTTGCTACGGGTCCAGATCCAGGGATCCCAAGGCGACTCTAGTAGATGCACTTGTAGCACCTTGGACCTTCAAACTAGCTTATGTATTCCCGCCGTTTCCTCTCATCCCCAGGCTGGTAGCCAGGATCAATCAGGAGAGGGCATCGGTGATCTTGATAGCTCCTGCGTGGCCACGCAGGACTTGGTATGCAGACCTGGTGAATATGTCATCGGCTCCACCATGGAAGCTACCTTTGAGACGAGACCTTCTTGTTCAAGGTCCGTTCGAACATCCGAATCTGGTCTCACTCCAACTGACTGCTTGGAGATTGAACGCTTGATCTTATCAAAGCGAGGGTTCTCAGATTCTGTCATTGATACTCTTGTTCAGGCTAGAAAGCCTGTAACTAGAAAAATCTACCACAAAATATGGAAAAAATATATCTGTTGGTGTGAATCTAAAGGATTCCCTTGGGACAAGATAAAAATTCCTAAGATTCTATCCTTTCTTCAAGAAGGTTTGGAGAAAGGATTATCTGCAAGTTCTCTGAAGGGACAGATTTCTGCCTTGTCTGAGTTACTTCACAAAAGCTGGCAGCTGTGCCAGATGTTCAAGCCTTTGTTCAGGCTCTGGTTAGAATCAAGCCTGTTTACAAACCTTTGACTCCTCCTTGGAGTCTCAATTTAGTTCTTTCAGTTCTTCAGGGGGTTCCGTTTGAACCCTTACATTCCGTTGATATTAAGTTATTATCTTGGTTGCAATTTCTTCTGCTAGAAGAGTTTCAGAATTATCTGCTCTGCAGTGTTCTCCTCCTTATCTGGTGTTCCATGCAGATAAGGTGGTTTTGCGTACTAAACCTGGTTTTCTTCCGAAAGTTGTTTCTAACAAAAACATTAACCAGGAGATAGTCGTGCCTTCTTTGTGTCCGAATCCAGTTTCAAAGAAGGAACGTTTGTTGCACAATTTGGATGTAGTTCGTGCTCTAAAATTCTATTTAGATGCTACAAAGGATTTTAGACAAACATCTTCCTTGTTTGTTGTTTATTCTGGTAAAAGGAGAGGTCAAAAAGCAACTTCTACCTCTCTCTCTTTTTGGCTTAAAAGCATCATCAGATTGGCTTACGAGACTGCCGGACGGCAGCCTCCTGAAAGAATCACAGCTCATTCCACTAGGGCTGTGGCTTCCACATGGGCCTTCAAGAACGAGGCTTCTGTTGATCAGATATGTAAGGCAGCGACTTGGTCTTCACTGCACACTTTTACTAAATTTTACAAATTTGATACTTTTGCTTCTTCTGAGGCTATTTTTGGGAGAAAGGTTTTGCAAGCCGTGGTGCCTTCCATCTAGGTGACCCGATTTGCTCCCTCCCTTCATCCGTGTCCTAAAGCTTTGGTATTGGTTCCCACAAGTAAGGATGACGCCGTGGACCGGACACACCTATGTTGGAGAAAACAGAATTTATGTTTACCTGATAAATTACTTTCTCCAACGGTGTGTCCGGCCCACGGCCCGCCCTGGTTTTTTAATCAGGTCTGATAATTTATTTTCTTTAACTACAGTCACCACGGTATCATATGATTTCTCCTATGCAAATATTCCTCCTTTACGTCGGTCGAATGACTGGGGAAGGCGGAGCCTAGGAGGGATCATGTGACCAGCTTTGCTGGGCTCTTTGCCATTTCCTGTTGGGGAAGAGAATATCCCACAAGTAAGGATGACGCCGTGGACCGGACACACCGTTGGAGAAAGTAATTTATCAGGTAAACATAAATTCTGTTTTTCTGGGCTATGTCTCTCAGGAAGAATGGGAGAAACAATCTGCCCTTTTTTATATGTATTGTTTTTTTATGTGGGCTACTTTGTTTGGTGAGGCACAGTTTATTTGGTCTGAGCCCAATGCTGGCATTTTCCTAAGAGACGCAAGAGGAAGTCTCCGTTTGTGTATAACTGTCAGACTCACGCTTTTGATCAGCTGCACAGTTTCTCATCGGGTAAATTCATGTAAATTCTACTTTTCCGCATTCAGTTTAAGCAGAGCGGCGTTGTCACTAGCCGACTTTTCCTCTGCTCTTTTCTTGCCGGAGAGTGTTATAAACTGCTGGAGAGTTTCTGCCTTTTTTTATTATTATCTTTTGTGCAAAGTGATATTGTGGTGGTCAGGTAAGACACCTCAGGCTGTGGTGCAGAGGTGCTGACTTAGTTTTTTGTTCAGGTAGGAAATTATTCTAGTTCTATTTTTTTTTGTTTTCTTAAAGTGACAGTATTAAGTTGAAATAATTATAAATTTTCCAAATTTTGTTTTTTGGACATGGATTAAGATTCTGTGTCTTTTAGATAGTGTGTTACCTTCTGAGCCCAATGTCTCTCAGGATGATGCTGTTCAGGCAATGCCACAGCTTTCTCCTCAAACATCCCAAGCCTCATTAGTGTCACATGCAGTGCCCTGCGGTTCCTCTCAGCCTCCTGGAGGCGTATATTTGCCTGTAGATTTTGCTGCACAGATATCTTCAGCGGTATCTGCAGCATTATCTGCTTTTCCTATGCTGGGAAAACGCAAGAGGAAATTTAGACATTTACATAGTAAAGTTTCTGTTCCTCCTACTGCTACGCTGGTTGCCCTCCCTCATAAGTCTGATGAGGAGGATATGTCGGTAGCTTCTGAGGGTGAAATCTCAGATTCTGATATTTATAGTTCTTTTGTCTGAGGTTGAAGAAGTAAACTTCAGGTTTAAACTTTAACATCTTCGTGTATTGTTATGAGGTATTGGCTACTCGGGACGACTCCGACTCTTTTTAGACTTCTATCTCTCATCTGTTTAGAGTAAGAGACTGAGATGTGTGGGGACAGTTTTTTCTGAAGAAAAAATACCAAAGATATGCTGGAAGAGGAGGGAGTAAATGTAATGGCTAGTGACCTGTGTCAAATATAGCAGTCGCTATCCAAATTAGCAGAAGAATAAATGATGTAAGCAACCAAGTCCAGCAATATAAACATATAAAAATGTCCAGTAGTGCAAAGTAATGGAGGTATAATATCACTCGTATTCCGTTTTATATAAAGTGTCGTGAAATTACCTCCAAGTGAGCAGAAAAACATTTAAAGCACCATGGCTGTAAGTTTCTTGTAGGCACCAAGTACCTGCCGGCTTACCCAATAGCCCCTACGAAGACCAGGCTCCGTCACAAAATCTTGTTACCAGACATCCTCACGAAGACCAGGCTCCGTCACGGATTTCAGGGAGAGAGAGAACCGCAACACTCTGTGCTGTTCCGTCTGCTTCGATCCACGCCGAGACAGTTTGAAACCGGAAGTCTCATTCTCCACCACGTGATCCAATAGGACGCTGAGAAAGAGGGGGCTTGTCTTGCGGCTCGTCTTGCAGCTAATCCCTCTGGGCCAATGCCAGCGCAGGTACTCGGATTCTCCTTGTTAGACAGGAAACTTGAGGTGAAGGCCGAACATAGTGGCTGCCATAGAGGAAGCGTTGCTGCTTAATGGGCAAAAGACATCCAACCAAATGAAAAGAATTAAGCAGCAACGATGATAGTAAAATTAAAACTTAGCATTTATTGATGCAAAAAAGTAAAACAGTCCATGGAGGGACAGAGGTACAACAAGGAAATACAGTATACGCGTTCAGCAGTAGTGATTACGGCGATAGCCGAAACGCGTTTACTGTATTTCCTTGTTGTACCTCTGTCCCTCCATGGACTGTTTTACTTTTTGACAGTTTTTTCTGTTCTTATTCATGAACTCAGTATTTCTCAACAGTTTTATAGAATCAGATCGCAAATGTTTTTCTCTCTGAAGATCCCTGGTGTTAATTTTTCTTCTCCTTGGAATCTGATTTCCAATTTTCACAAACAAGTATTGGTCTTTGTGTGTCAGAGTGGCAGTAATAACTTCTAGCCTAGATTTGTTCTAAAGCTTTTGATTACCTCTGTATGCCTTTTAGAACTGGCTAATGTTAACATGATGCTTCTGATAATCATAAGCTTTGAGACTATATTTTAGGGGTTATAGCATTTCTTGTTTTCCACTATTTTTCTAACATAGATATTTTTTTACATTTTATATCTACATTTGTCCTTTGTTTGCATTGTATATTAATTGTATGTTAGGGATTATTTATTTTTATATGTTTAATCCATTTCCTTTTCTATAGATGTATATATTATCTATTCTATGCTGTGCATAGTATTATATGTTTGAGGGATTATTAACATTTTTGTGATTATCCCTATTTCCTTCTTAATATGAGAAGAGTTTACGGCTTCATTCCTTACTTGTGGGAAATACAGAACCTGGCCACCAGGAGGAGGCAAATACACCCAAAGGCTTAAATCCTTCTCCCACTTCCCTCATCCCCCAGTCATTATTTGCCTTTCGTCACAGGAGGTTGGCAGAGAAGTGTCAGAAGATTTTGGAGTAATTCCTTATGGAGGGTATTAATCTTTGAGATGGGACTGGAGGTTTAAGTAGTCTTTCAGCCTCTCAGTGAGAGCATTGACGAAAGTTAGAGTCTGGAGATGCAGGGAGAGTCTTTCTGCGAACCTTTCCAGACTTATATTAACAGCTCCTTAAGCAATCAGCGTTGACGAGTTTCGCTGGCTTCCTTCTTTTCCATGTCAGAAGCGCTGCTACAATCTGTCAAACTTGAAGGACCATGTCACTGTTCCACAGCATAGATTCCGGTAAGATTGTGTCATTATTTTACACACGTTAACGATAGAAGACAGGGTCACAGTGGGACTCTATCTTTATGGAATCATGGGTTAATATCTCCTGAGGAGATTATTGAACAGTGGGGTTTTTTAATCATATTTGTTATGTGATTTCGACTGCTTATGTGTAAGAACATTTGGGCTCTTAGGCTGATACGGAACGTACAGGTTATTTACATTTTGAGAGCTGCGCAGTTTCTTTATATTAAGTTGACACACTTTTTCCTTAGCAGGGGCAGGTCCTACTTGAGCACCATGTGACCGGGAATGGGTAAGTTTTTTTTTTTAACTGCTTCTGATTCCTGACCGGGTGTCTGACGAGAGGAGCCTCTTTCCTGTCTGGGTCACAGGAGGTGTTGCGTGCCCCAGCCATTGGGGGTATAAGGTTCCAGTTGTTTTATCCTTTCTAAAATTTGATAGACGAGTTATGGAGGATTCTGTTAATTTAGAGGGGGTTCCCTCCGATACAGAATTTTATACCTGTGTATATTGTGAGGAGAAAACAGGTATCAAAACAGTGAAGTAAAAATCTGGCAGAGAGATGTGCAGGTAAAATCGTAATTTATTACATATCACTTAGCGTACATACAATATACAGGCACAGCAAACAGACCCCGCTGACGCGTTTCCCGCTTCACAAGCGGTTCATCAGAGCTGGGAAAAAAGTGTTATAGGCAGCTGTTAAATCTCAGGTAACAAATCTGAATAGCCAATCGGCAAACAGAAGTCTCACCTTAGACTTAACCTTTTACACTCCATAAACTTCCAAGTTTTAACTTTCTTACAGCAACACAAGAAATATTACAAAATCACTATAAGCTTCACATAATAGTATTACATGTTAAAACTAAATAGAACACCTCTACTAAAATGAGTTAAATCAAAGTTAGCAATCTCGGAACCCTGAAAGCAAAATATTAAGCAAAAGCTGTTACATTTAGATAACATGTATCACACAAAAGTAGCCAAAAAGATATAAAAGTTAAATGGAAAGGAAAAAGAGGAGAAAAACACTTTGAACGAATCTGGATTATAAAAGATCAGTCCCTATATAGTAACTATTAAAATTTAAAGGAACTTTTCGTGAAAGGACATCAACCTAAGCATCTATAAATAATTTAATGTCACTAATTTTATTTATTCCTAATGGGGAACCTGTTTTGAGGGTATAGATCCAATAAATTTCTCTTTTACTTAAGATCTTGTATCTGTCCCCTCCTCTGACATTAGTTTTAACCTGTTCAATACCTTGAAACCGAAAATACCTGAATTTATCAATATGTTCAAAAAAATGCTTGGCCACTGGAGTTTTAGGTACCTCCGCCTCTAGGGACAAAAGATGTTCCCTGATCCTGTCCTTTAAGCTCCTAGAGGTGAGACCCACATATTGAAAATTACAGTGTAAACAGGTGATAAGGTAAACAACAAAGTTTGAGTTACAATTTATGCGTCCCTTGATGTTATATACTTTACTGGTATTTGTAGACTGGAAAGTGTCTCCTACCAAAGCAAAATCGCAACTTTTACATGGCCTCACACCACATTTATAAAAGCCACATTTTTTAGAAAGCCAATTGCTAGTTTTACCTGTCAATGTTGTAGTGTTAATGTTGGAGTGTGTACTTAAATTCTTGTTTATTCTATCACCTATAGTGTCTGATCTATAGGAGATAAAATTTAATTTTTTTGACAACAGCCTCAAATCCTCATCCATATCTAGAAGGGGTAACCTTTTCTTAATGATGTTACATATAGCATCATATTGATTGCTATATTTAGTTATAAAGTTAACACTATTGCTACCCTGATTTCTGGCATTATTTCTTAATTTCTGTTTATCCTTAAGTAGTTTACTTCTATCAAAGCCAGAAACCAAAGTAGCAATATCATTTAGCTCCCCTAAATTATAACCTCTGTCCACCAAACGTGAAGTCAGATCTCTAGCATGTTTCCAATACATATCCAAAGAGCTACAATTGCGCATTAGCCTGATGTACTGTCCCTTAGGGATCCCCTTTTTCATATGTTTGGGGTGTGATGAGTGAGCTCTGAGAATGGTGTTCCCAGAGATATCTTTCCTATATACTTCAGTGACAATAGATTCATCTTTATGTCCTATTAGTACATCTAAATACGGTATGTTATCTCTAGAAGCATTATAGGTAAAACTTAAGTTATTGTCATTTGAATTGAGATCATCAACAAAATTCTTCAAATTATTCTCTTCACCTCCCCAAATTAACAAAATATCATCGATATATCTGGTATATAACTTGATATTATCTTTATAGAGGTTCTCATTTCCAAAGATCTTTCTAGTTTCAAAATCTGCTAGATATAAATTGGCATACGAGGGGGCAAATTTTGCCCCCATCGCTGTTCCTCTAAGTTGCAGATAGAACTCACCATTATACATGAAGTAGTTATGATGTAATAAGAATGAGATTGCTTCTAATATAAATTCAATTAATCTATCATCATACCCAGAATATCTGACAAGCATTCTTTGTATAGCATTTAATCCCTGTTCATGCGGTATGCATGAATATAAAAAAACTGCATCTATTGTAGAAAAAACATAACCCTCCTTCCATTCAAACTGTTGAATGGATCTAAGTAAATGTTTAGTATCTCTCAAAAATCCAGGTAACGATTGAACTATTGGCTGTAACTGAGCATCTACCCATTGGCCCAATCTTTCCCCCAGGGAACCAATAGCTGAAATTATTGGTCTCCCTGGGGGATTGACTAACGACTTATGTATTTTGGGTAAGTACTTGAACACTGGTATTCTAGGATGTTCAACAAAGATTGAGTCAGCTATTTTAACAGTGAATACAGCATCTTCTTGTAGGTTTCAACATCACTCAACTGGCGATATACTTCATTATTATAGTCTACCTTATCTAACACAACTATAGATCCCCCTTATCTGAATTGACTATCATCAGATTGGAATTAGAACTCAATTGGTTCAATGCAAAAATTTCTTTTTTATTCAAATGTTATGTTATGTTATGTTTTTTCTACAATAGATGCAGTTTTGCCCCCTCGTATGCCAATTTATATCTAGCAGATTTTGAAACTAGAAAGATCTTTGGAAATGAGAACCTCTATAAAGATAATATCAAGTTATATACCAGATATATCGATGATATTTTGTTAATTTGGGGAGGTGAAGAGAATAATTTGAAGAATTATGTTGATGATCTCAATTCAAATGACAATAACTTAAGTTTTACCTATAATGCTTCTAGAGATAACATACCGTATTTAGATGTACTAATAGGACATAAAGATGAATCTATTGTCACTGAAGTATATAGGAAAGATATTTCTGGGAACACCATTCTCAGAGCTGACTCATCACACCCCAAACATCTGAAAAAGGGGATCCCTAAGGGACAGTACATCAGGCTAATGCGCAATTGTAGCTCTTTGGATATGTATTGGAAACATGCTAGAGATCTGACTTCACGTTTGGTGGACAGAGGTTATAATTTAGGGGAGCTAAATGATATTGCTACTTTGGTTTCTGGCTTTGATAGAAGTAAACTACTTAAGGATAAACAGAAATTAAGAAATAATGCCAGAAATCAGGGTAGCAATAGTGTTAACTTTATAACTAAATATAGCAATCAATATGATGCTATATGTAACATCATTAAGAAAAGGTTACCCCTTCTAGATATGGATGAGGATTTGAGGCTGTTGTCAAAAATATTTAATTATATCTCTTATAGATCAGACACTATAGGTGATAGAATAAACAAGAATTTAAGTACACACTCCAACATTAACACTACAACATTGACAGGTACAACTAGCAATTGGCTTTCTAAAAAATGTGGCTTTTATAAATGTGGTGTGAGGCCATGTAAAAGTTGCGATTTTGCTTTGGTAGGAGACACTTTCCAGTCTACAAATACCAGTAAAGTATATAACATCAAGGGACGCATAAATTGTAACTCAAACTTTGTTGTTTACCTTATCACCTGTTTACACTGTAATTTTCAATATGTGGGTCTCACCTCTAGGAGCTTAAAGGACAGGATCAGGGAACATCTTTTGTCCCTAGAGGCGGAGGTACCTAAAACTCCAGTGGCCAAGCATTTTTTTGAACATATTGATAAATTCAGGTATTTTCGGTTTCAAGGTATTGAACAGGTTAAAACTAATGTCAGAGGAGGGGACAGATACAAGATCTTAAGTAAAAGAGAAATTTATTGGATCTATACCCTCAAAACAGGTTCCCCATTAGGAATAAATAAAATTAGTGACATTAAATTATTTATAGATGCTTAGGTTGATGTCCTTTCACGAAAAGTTCCTTTAAATTTTAATAGTTACTATATAGGTACTGATCTTTTATAATCCAGATTTGTTCAAAGTGTTTTTCTCCTCTTTTTCCTTATGCTGAGTTGTAACATTGTGTCATGTACTCACGATTGCCGCAATATAACAAAGTTTGCATTTAACTTTTATATCTTTTTGGCTACTTTTGTGTGATACATGTTATCTAAATGTAACAGCTTTTGCTTAATATTTTGCTTTCAGGGTTCTGAGATTCCTAACTTTGATTTAACTCATTTTAGTAGAGGTGTTCTATTTAGTTTTAACATGTAATACTATTTTGTGAAGCTTATAGTGATTTTGTAATATTTCTTTGTTGCTGTAAGAAAGTTGAAACTTGGAAGTTTATGGAGTGTAAAAGGTTAAGTCTAAGGTGAGACTTCTGTTTGCCGATTGGCTATTCAGATTTGTTACCTGAGATTTAACAGCTGCCTATAACACTTTTTTCCCAGCTCTGATGAACCGCTTGTGAAGCGGGAAACGCGTCAGCGGGGTCTGTTTGCTGTGCCTGTATATTGTATGTACGCTAAGTGATATGTAATAAATTACGATTTTACCTGCACATCTCTCTGCCAGATTTTTACTTCACTGTTGCGATACCTGTTTTCTCTTTGTGACTTTGCCGAACAGGGGTGTGGAGAGCCCCAAGCAACAGTGTTAGTATTTGCAGCCCAATCTGAATCACACGGATATTCTATGAGGCCCTGGATTCAAGCCCTGTATGCATACTAATGCCCGGTGGATACATGTCTGCATTGAAATCTGCAACACGATAATAGGAGTTTACACCGCACCGAGAGGGTTAAAACCTGGTGAGTCCTCATTTCATTAACTTTACTTGGATATTTTACAGTTTGTGAGGTGACATCCGCATTTGTGGGACTCATTGACAGTCGGTTTCACCTTTGAATATTCATTTTACACAAAACATACAGCATTAATTCTGAGCAGTCTTTTTGTCTTTAAATGATATATTGTGAGGGGGCCCGGGTAATCCAGCCCGCTCAATTATGTTCCGTATGCCACAATAAAGTGTTCTCATTAACACATGTTGAGATATTGAAGACCACTGAGCCATCTGCCTCTAAGGACTCTTCGTCCAGTGAGGTATGTTCTCTTGATTCTGTTCCTACATATGCAGTTTTCCCGAGTTCCGATCCTCCTTCGCCTGTAAGGGGTTTGTTTCCACAAGTGGTTACTATGCAGTTTCGCATGGCCATCTCTACGGCCTTAGTGAGGTTACCTATTCACGCTAAGCGCAAGTGAGGGGTTAATCCGGGCTCTCCTGCCCAAGGACAATTGGTGTCCGATCAGTCCTCTGGGGATGCGGGTCCCTCTGAGGCATCAGAGGGAGAACCTCCAGGGTCAGAATCTGCTGACTTGGGTTCTCAGACTGCTGAGGGCCTAGCATTTAGATTGCCACACCTGCGTTTGCTTCTGAGAGATGTTTAGGCGATGTTAGAGGTTTCCAGTACTGCTCAGTCAGTGGAATCTCAGTCCTCTAAATCAGATCAGATAATCTTAACTAAAACAAGTGGAGGATGGTGATATTCCTTGTCGTCTTGTTTTACTTTTTGTTTTATTGTTTTAGAATCCCAATTCCGAGCTCTATGGGGGTTGTCGCATGACAGATAGGACCTTTTTTTGTTTACACACTCTTTCAGTTTATCACTGTGGGCGCTTGCCTTTTTCTTTGCTATTCCATTCCGGGTAGTTTTTTGATTGTTGGAGACTTCTGGTGGAAGCTTATAGATTTCTGCTCAGGGTGATAGTTCCCCCGATATTTTAGAGGAAAATTTTAAGCCTCTGACCTTAACTTCTTTAATTTGATGATTCAGCTTTGCTGGAACTTAAGAAGTTTCATTTTAGCCCTGGAGTGTTCTGGAAGATAAGTTGTATCCTAGATGACAGGCAGGACCTGTTGTGGATACTAGCTAGGTCTGTTCCTTATTTCTATTTAGAAGTTTTTTCTTTTAGATTCAGGTCCAGGTACAACAGGCTCATCTATCCTAGTTAACAGGCTGGACCTGTTTAGGTATTATCTGGAATGGGTGCTTGATACTGGATCATACAGATCTAGGGGGGTCCTAGAGACCGGAACTAGGCTTTTTTTTCTGGGCAATTGTCTTGTCAGAGAAGTCAAGGGACTTTTGGAGTCATTGTCCCGGTATCTATCACACTGCAGGATTTTTTCTCCCATGGTTGGTGCATGCCCTAATAGGGGGAGGGCCTTCCCAACCTAATTGGTTTCTATGATATTGAAGCAAAGCTTTTCAGTTCTTCTTTTCGCTGGAGAATGTAAGATTCTCCCTTTGTTTGGAAGAAGGATGTCTTTCCTGTTTCATCCTTTTTGTGCAAATTCGGTTCTTATGAACCGTATCTCTCAGTAAACCTCGTTCTGATCTTTCTTGGGATCTGGGGTTTAAGGTGGCAGTATCCTGCTTCCAGATTTTCCGGTAGTTCCCGGGTCTTGGCTTTTCTGGGTTTCTTACCATCGCCTGCTAATAGACTTTTAGGGATTTCTTGTGTCTTTTTCGATCTTCAGAGTTGGATCTAGACCTGAGTTGCTGGTGTCGACACCAGGGTGGATCTGGATACTGTTTGGTCTTAGGGACAGGGATTTTTATCTACCCTGTCTAGCAAGCTGAAGGCTTAGCATTGAATGCTGCTGTGACAGCTTTCTTTTAATCCTGAGATCGTGCAAATTTTTCCATCGGGTTATGCCCTCCAGCACCCATCTGGTCTTAGGGATGTGGGGGTGGAGAGTGATAGACACAGCCGAGGCCGTGACTTTGGCATGGTGCTGGTGATTCTGTCTTAACAGTCTTACATGGAATACTGGTGGGGGAAATAAATTCCCAGTGTTCCGGTCAGATGATCTTGTTCTCAGAATTTTTTTTCTTAATTCTCCCGCGGCGGTTTTGACCTTGTCGCTTCCTTGTCCTAGGGAGGTCTGTGAGTTGGGAGTTTCCTTCCAACTATTCCTTTGGTTCCATTCTGGAGCATTCTGCTTGGAGGATTTGGTCTTCTGAGTTGGGACCTTTCAGTGGGTAGTCTTTCCTTTGAAGGAGGACAGTTCCTCCTTCTAATCAGGGGGGTTTCATGTTTGGTGGTGGGCAGAAGCCCACGTTGGCTCATTGTCCGCAACCCTATCTATGAGCGTACTATTCAGGTTCGGATGTTCCCTACAATCATTCCCTGCTTGAATGTTTGTGTTGGATGGGGAAGCCGATCAAGCATTCAAGGCATCTGTTTTAGCTCCACCGCTTCAGTAGCAGAAGGTGGGTTTGAACCCAGGTGGGGCTCCAGCCTTTTCATCCTTAATATGCTAGTAATCTAGCATTCCTTAGAGGTTTACTTTTAACCTTCTCTTCGGCCATGTCGCTGTTTTTTGTGGATGGTCGATCCTAGCAGGAGCAGACGTCAGACGGTTTGCTCCGTTTATATCTAGAGTTGGGTCGCAGTTTAGGGGCTTCGCCTCCATGGACCTTATTTCAGGGATCTGCTGGAGCAGGGTCCTTGTGTTAATCACAACCAGGACTCTCTGAGGCAAACTACGTGGGATTTGAACGGTTAGTCTTAGCCAAGAGAGGGTTTTTTTCTGAAAGAATGTGCTCTCGTTTTAGCTCATAAGCCAGTGTATAGTCGCATCTATCATAAGGGGTGCAGGACTAATTCTCTGGTATGTAGAGCAGGGATTCTCCTGCCATAAGGCCAGGTTTTCCAGGATCTTTTCCTTTCTCCAGGGTGCTCTTGGGAAGGGCCTTCTGTTAGCTCCCTTAGGGGACTGATTTTGGCCCTATCTGATTTACTGCCTGAGAGGCTCATGGAGCTTCTATATGTCCAGTCTTGTTCAGGCTTTGACTAGATCAGGCCTGTGTTTAGATCCTAGTGCTCCTCCTTGGAGTTTACATCTTGTTCTAAGTTTTGCAGAAGGCTCCGTTTGGGCTTATGCATGGAGTCTTAGAAGGTTCTTTATCTTGTTTTTTCTACTGGCTATTGCTCCAGCGCACAGAGTGTCTGAGATGGCGGCCTTGCAATGTGAGGTCCTTACCTAGTTTTTCATGCGGCTAAGGCTGTTCTCTCTGGGTTAGGTTTTCTTCCTATGTTTTTTTCAGATCGCAACATCAATCAGGAGATTGTGGTTACCTTCCTTGTGTCCTATTCCTTCTTTGAAGGAGTGGTTATTTCATAACTTGGATATGGTTCGGTCCTTGAAATTTTATCTTCAGGCTACAAAGGAGTTTTTGTCAAACTTCCTCCTTGTTTGTCTCTATTCTGGGAAGCGAAAGGGGCAGGAAGCCACGTCCACTTAATTGTTTTTCTGATTGAGGTGCATGCTCGCTTAGCTTATAGAGTCAGCGGGACACAAGCCTCCTCAGAGGATTAAAGGGACAGTAAACACCAGAATTTTTGTTGTTTTAAAAAGGTAGATAATCCCTTTATTACCCATTCCCCAATTTTCCATAACCAACACAGTAATAGTAATATACTTTTTACCTCTGTGATTACCTTTTGACTATGCCTCTGCAAACTGCCACCTTATTTCAGTTCTTTTGACAGACTTGCATTTTAGCCAATCAGTGCTTGCTCCTAGGAGCTTCACGTGCCTGAGCTCAGAGTGAACTAACGCCCTCTAGTGGTGAAAAACTGTCAAAATGCTTTCAGATTAGAGGTGGCCTTCAAAGTCTAAGAAATTAGCACATATACCTCCTAGATTCAGCTTTCAACTAAGAATACCAAGAGAACAAAGCAAAATTGGTAATAAAAGTAAATTGGAAAGTTGTTTAAAAATACATGCCCTATTTAAATCATCAGGTTTTTTTTTATTTAACTGTCCCTTTAAGGCTCAGTCAACTAGAGCTGTGGCTCCTTCTTGGGTTTTGAAAATGAGGCTTTTAGGGATCAGATTTGTACGGCAACCATCTGGTCTTCCTTACATATTTTATTTCAAAATTTTACATATTTTGAGTTTTTGCTTCAGCAGATGTAGCTTTTGAGAGAAGGGCTGCAGGCTGTGGTGCCCTCAGAACAGGGTCCGCCTCTTTTTTTTTATCCTACCGTTTTCATTGTGTCCTTTTAGAGCTTGGGTATATGTTTCCCACAAGTAAGGAATAAAGCCGTGGACTCTCCTCATATTAAGAAGGAAAACATAAATTATGCTTACCAGATATTTCCTTTCCTTCTGTATGAGGAGGGTCCATGGCCCCCGCCTGAATTCTCTGTTGGGCAGACTTAAATTTGGTTTTTTCTTCTGGCACCATTTATACCCTGATATTTCTTCTCCTGTTCCTTCGGCAGAATGACTGGGGGATGAGGGAAGTGGGGGGGGAGTTTTAAGCCATTGGCTGGGGTGTCTTTGCCTCCTCCTGGTGGCCAGGTCCTGTATTTCCCACGTCAGGAATGAAGCCGTGGACTCTCCTCATACAGAAGGAAAGGAAATTTTCTGGTAAGCATAATTTGTTTTTTCTACAGTGGTAAAGGGTCATAATTGATTCTTTTTGTTATGAGACATATATAATATAGCATATTAATGGTTTTTTCTATATTATTCTACTTGTACAGGGACTCTCCTTCTTGCTTGGGGGATCCATGTATCTGTACTTATGTCTGTGTCATGTTTGTTCTCATATTTTGTATATAGGGGTTTCATTTTGTATTTGTTTTTGTTTACGAGTATCATTCTCATCAGAACGCTATTATATTTATTTCTATATCTGATTATAGGAATACTTTATTTTGATTTCACTCTCATTGAGGTGATATTAGCGTATGTGACATGGGGCTGTTTAATGCATCATATTCTTTTTCTTAGTTTTGGGCACTAATATTTTTCTCTCATGAATTGAGGAGCTCTTTTCTCTTGTTTGTGCCATTCATTATCCTTTTGACACATGTACTTTTCCATCTAAAGGGGAGGAGAGTCCACGGCTTCATTCATTACTAGTGGGAATTTAGAACCTGGCCACCAGGAGGAGGCAAAGACACCCCAGCCAAAGTCTTAAACACCTCCCCCACTCCTCTCATCCCCCAGTCATTCTTTGCCTTTCGTCACAGGAGGTGGCAGAGAGGTGCCGGAATATCTGAGGTCTCTTATGAGGGGTTCTACCCTTCACTATGGGACAGGAGTTTAAGTAGCCCTTTAAGCTTCTCAACTTGAGGGCCTGGGTGAATGTTAGAGTCCAGAGATACAGGGGGATCTTCCCTTTACGACACCATCCCGACTTATATTAACAGCTCCTTTAGCAATCGGTGTTGACAAGTTTTCGCAGATTGCTTCTTCTCTCAATTCCATGTCAAGAGCGCAGCTACTACTTGTCACACTGAAGGGCCGTGTTCCTGTTCCATGGCGTAGATTCTGGTAAGATCATTTCATTATTTTTTTTTTTATTTTTTTTTATTTTTTTTGAGATTTCAAAAAGGCTTTATTGAGAAATAATAAAACAAACATGGTACAGAATGACATGCCATAATCCGTTACAAGGTATAGTAAAAGATGGGCAAAGGAAAAATCTGTTATCTAACAGGAAAGTAACCTATATGCAAATCTGACTTTTATAATGCATACATTCTTTGTAGTTAGGTATTCTTATCATACCAATAAGGTAACCTTTTATAATAGGTTAAATTTACAAACTCAAAAATTACTCAAGTTTAATCTTAAAGTTCACTAACGACCATTCCTACAAAATAGAAAAAAAAAAAAACACACAAAAACAACAATAATGGTGGGAGGTGGGGGGGGGTGAGAGGGAAATGGGGGGGGGGGGGTTTCCGACTGGGCTACAACCTTACATGTTGAATAACTTAGTGTTCTAGGGTGGATTGTGCGGAGAGTGGAGGAGTGAGTGCCAATAAAACTGAATGTTGTGATAAAGCTCCAGGCTACCGTTTTTGTAATAAGAGTATTCCTCTATTGAAAGGAGTTCAGACGTGTTAGTTAGCCACTCCTGCGCCGTGGGCACCTCTAAGGATTTCCACTTGCGGGCAATAAGCAGCCTGGCACTGTTGAGGCAATATTGGAGAAGTTTCCATCTAATCTTGCACCCCTTACCCGGTTTGTAGCTAAATAGTGCCGTGAGAGGTGATAAGCTAAACTGATCTCCCATTAACATTTTTATGTAGTTTGTTATATCTTTCCAGAAAGGAAGCAGTTTAGGGCAGTGCCACCAGATATGAGCCATCGTGCCAGGAGACCTACAACCCCTCCAGCAAGTCACATTAGTGTTGGGGTAAATATGTTTAAGCCTGTCTGGGGTAAGATACCATCGGTACAAAATTTTATGATTCATTTCCAGTATTCTGGGGGAGGATGACGATTTAGAGGAGTGGTAAAAAATGTTATCCCATTGTTCTTTAGATATAGAGAGACCAAGGTCCGCTTGCCATTGGGAGTCATAGGATGAGGAGGGTAGTGTAAGGGTTGTGTCTAGTAATTTTTTGACTATCGAAAGTGACCCTCTAGGAACTGTCCCTTCATAGCAGAGTCGCTCGAAGCGTGTAAGTTCTCTCAGCAGATCCCTTTTATGGGGTGAGGATCTCAAAAGGTGTGATAGTTGGGCATATTTTAACCACTGATAGAAGACCTCCCCTTTAGTGTCCTTTAGTTGTGTTCTCAGTTTCAAGGTTCCCCTGTCAGTCAGGCAAGTGAAGGGAATTGTCTGGGTTGTGTCTATGTGGCCTGGTTCATCGGGGATTATCCCCCCGCTGAATTCTGCGTTCACTGGGACCGGGGTCATTGGGGATACATATGTGGAGATTCCCTTATTTTTGGACCTAATTATATCCCATGTACGAAAAATATGGGAGTATAATAGTGATGTCCTAGCCGGTGTGGGTCTACAACTAGGTTTAATCCAACATAGTGGGCCAATATAAGAAGTGCCTAATAGGTGTGAGTCAATATGTGTCCAATCCTTTGTTGGGGTACGGTCATGCCACTCCCACACCCTCTGTAGCGTTACCGCTTTGTAGTATTGAGAAATCAGGGGTACTCCTAAGCCTCCCCCCCCTAGTGGCTTCATTAAGACTCTTTTGCTTATGCGGGGTTTAATATTCCCCCATATGAAGGAGTTTATTACTGATTGAATTTGAGTCAAATATGATTCGGGTAAGTGTACCGGGGCGGCCTGAAGGATATATAGGATCTGGGGAAGAGTAGTCATTTTAACCGCTTGAATCCTACCCCACCAGGATATGGGTTTGGTTTGCCAGGTGTTGAGATCTTTCTTGATCTTATGTAGGAGAGGTAGGTAGTTGTTTTTAAATATTTTGTCGACAGTTGGGGTTATGTATATTCCTAGAGATTTGATTTTGTCGTGTATAAGTCTATAGGGACAAAAAGTCTCAAGGGCTTCGAAATCGCCTTTTCGCATATTAATATTGAGGATTTCCGATTTTTGGGTGTTTATTAGAAAGTTGGAATGTTTCCCAAAAATTTCAAATTCCTCTAGTAGGTGGGGCAGGGAGTCAGATGGGTGTGAGAGCAATGTAAGGACATCATCAGCATAAAGAGTGATTTTGTACTCATTGTCTCCTAATTGTAAGCCAGTGATCATGGGGTTGTTCCTGACATGGGACGCTAGAACTTCGATAGAGATAGAGAATAATAGAGGAGACAGGGGGCACCCCTGTCTCGTTCCATTTCGTATGTCGAAGCTATCCGATAAGGTACCGTTTGCTCAAACCTTCGCTGTGGGGAGGGTATATAGGCTAAGGATCCTTTGGATCATAGTGGGGCCTATGCCAAAAGCTTTCAGACTACATTTTAAAAAGTTCCAGTCCAGCGGGTCAAACGCTTTTTCGGCGTCTGTAGAGATCAGAATAGATGGGATGCTGGACCGGCTAGACTGTTCAATCAGTTGTAGGACTCTGATCGTATTATCACGGGCCTCTCTTTTGGGAATAAAACCGGATTGATCTGCATGGATAATTTGGGGAAGTACCTGATTAAGTCTAGTGGCAAGAATTTTGGTGTATATTTTCAAATCTGAGTTCAAGAGGGAAATTGGCCTGTAATTACTCACTAATGTGGAGTATTTGCCAGGTTTGGGTATTACTGAAATATGTGCCTCGAGGAAGCTCTTGGACCATTGTGTACCCTCATCTATGGATTGAAACAATGATGTGAGATAAGGAGTTAATAAGTTCCGAAACTGTTTGTAGTACATATTGGTAAAGCCATCAGGGCCTGGGCTTTTATAGGAAGGTAGGGACTTAATGGCTATTAGCACCTCTTGGGGTGAAATGGGATTATCTAATGCCTCAGAGATGTCTTTGTGAATGCGCGGGAGATTAGCGGCTGCAATGTACTGTGCTGTGGCCGAGGGGGCATTTGCCAAGTGTGGTGGGGGCAAGTTATAGAGGTTATTATAGTATTTCTTAAATTCATCCACTATCGATAGGCTACTGACAGCATGGTTCCCTGACTCGTCCATAATTTTATGAACATATGAGTTAAGCTTGTTTTCTTTCAGGGTTCTAGCGAGTGATGGGCCTATTTTGTTTGATCTGGCTAAATAGGTTTTCTTAAGGAATATGGCTCTAGACTGCGCTGCTGCGTATAATAATTGATTAAGTTCGTTCCTAGACTGTCTGAGTTGGTTGGAAAAGGATATATCCCAGGGGGCCGCTTGATGCTGCCTCTCCAGTGTGCGTATGGTCTGTAGTATATTATCTTGGCGATTTCTAAATTGTTTCCTAATCCTAGCTTTATGCTTGATAAATTCACCTCTCATTACAGTTTTATGGGCCTCCCAAAGGATGTGGGGGGAAGTATCCTCTACACTGTTAAGTCTAAAATATTCCTTTATTGTATCTGCGAGTTGTTTATTTAGGGCTTCATTTTTAAGTAGGGACTCATCAAGTCTCCAAACAAATGGGGATAGGGGTGATTCTGACCATCGAACCTTCAAAGAAACCATGGCATGGTCTGACCAAGTGGTTGAAGTTATGTCAGCATCACTAACCCTATCGTAGAGAAGCTGGTCCACAAAAATATAATCAATTCGGGAATATGTTCTGTGGGTATTCGAAAAGAAGGTGTATGTGTGTTGCGAGGGGTGTTTAGTTCTCCATGTGTCTATTAGTGTTAACTGCTGGAGCAAAGATATGGTATCAGAAATTGTTTTAGGTGAGACGCAGCTACGGCCAGAAGAGCAGTCCAGCGAAGGATCTAGAACTAAGTTGCAGTCCCCTGCTAAAATTAAGGGGCCCATTTGGTGTGTGAGGATCTGGCGCCTTAGAGTGTGAAAGAATTTAGCCTGTTTAGTGTTAGGGGCGTATATATTGGTTAGAGTGATTGGGCGGTTATGGAGGAGACCTGTTACTATGAGCCACCTACCCCCTGGGTCTGCTTCTACCTTATTAACTTGAAACGGGGTATTTCTGTGAAATAAAATCCCCACCCCTCCGGCTTTCTTTGTGTTGTGGGCAAAGTATCCTACTGGGAAGTTTCTATCCGTAAATGAAGGTGGGGACTCCTTGGGAAAGTGGGTCTCCTGCACAAAGACAATGTCTGCCCGTGTCCTTTTGAACCAAGCTAAGGCTACAGAGCGTTTAGTTGGAGTGTTTAGCCCCTTAACGTTTTGTGTAACTATCTGCAGAGTTTGGGGGGTCATGAGCTAAAAGGTGAGGTAGCTCTGACAGTATGTATCTGTTGAGTGGGAATGGTATGTAATACTGTGTCTAAGGAAATCCATGTGAATCGGGTGCGGCTTACCTGACAGTTGGGGTGGTCATCCTTGATGCAGACCCAGTCGGACCAAGGGAGAGGGGGTAGGAAAGGGAGAGGTAGAAAATCAAATAAATCTATAAAAGTTCTGGAATGGTAAAAAACAAAGAGAAGTATCAGATCTTTAGACATATTATAGAGACTTAGATTCAATGTTTTCAACAATGTTAAACAAATAAAACGAAAAAAACAGAGGAAACAAAAATACATTTCCTAAAAAAAAATTTCTCAAGGAGGAATAGGTGACTGCTACAACTCATGGTAGCAGGTCGGCTATCTAACACATTAAGAATGTGGAAAAAAACAACATTAACATATTAACACAACTTTACTGGATAGGTATACATTGCAGCTAGTTCCCTAACTGCTGTTAGTCTGTGAATACTTAGAGTCCATAAGCATACGTAGTAGACTTTGTGAAATTATAACATGAACCATAGAAATAAGGCAAAGTGTTAATTCAAGTGTTCCCTTCCTGTTCTGAGTGAAGACTTTTAGAAGACAGTTTACTGCGTTTGGGGCGAGTCACCCTACTCCATTACTGGCGCGGGATTCTCCGCTCCAGGGGTTCTGGGGCAGGGTCTTGGGTTGTGGGTAGATCCGGGGGTTTAATTCCAAGTTGGGAGCAAAAATCTTCAAGGTCCTCCTGTGTTCTGTAGGTAACTGTAGAATTATTTTTCACAACTCTCAAACAGAAGGGAAATCCCCAACGATAGGGGATCTTCATTTCCCTTAAAAGAAGTGTAAGGGGCTTAATTTCTCTTCTCTTGGCTAAAGTCATTAGACTAAGGTCCGCAAAGAATTGAAGGGCATGACCTTCAAAAGATACTGGGGCTTGTTTCCTGGCCGCAGATAGAATGTTCTCCTTCTCCCCAAAGCTAGTGAATTTGAGGATAACGTCTCTTGGAGGAGCAGGTTCTTTGGGAGGAGGCCGAAGGGCACGATGAAATCTATCCAGTTGAAATACAATAGGAGCCCCTGTTTGATTGTCATCTCTTATTAACTCGTTGAACAGCTTCTGGAGATATGGCAGCAGATCTGCAGGCTTAACGGATTCTGGGATACCCCTGATCCGGATGTTTTGGCGTCTACCCCTATTGTCCAGATCTTCGACCTGGTCTTGAAGCTGTTGAATAAGGGTAGAGTTTTGAGAGGTGTGACGTATTTGCTGATCCAGAATTCTATCAGTTTGCTCTACTTCTTCCTCTAGGTGCATAATTCTGTTACCTATCTCATTTATTTCTTTTTTCACTTCTGAGAGACTTGATTTTATCATAGAGCTGACTTGAGTGATAAAGTTAGTAAAATCTTCCTTAGAGGGGAGTGCCATTATATCTGCTTTTGTGAGAGTGGTGTCTTCCCTCGGTGCATTATCAGCCTCAGGTTGATTTGTGTCTGACTCCTGTGGTTTGGGAGTAGGGTTCAGCGAAGGGTTTTCCATATTTTTAAAAAAGGAATGCACTTTAGATGTTGGCGGAGCAGGACCCTTACCGGATCTCTTTCCTAGAAGCCATGAAAAGGCTAAAGTAGAAGGATATAATATCTGCCTCACTGTCACTGCACCAGAAAGGATTGTATGTCACACTCCAAGATCCTAGCGTGTACTAGGGTGTCTAGGACAGTTGGGGAAATAATGAATATGTTGTATAGCCTCTGGCCATTTGAGTTCATCAAGTGTAAAGCACATGTGTGAAAGAATACACCTTCGTAACTGAACAGTAAAGATGCTTCTGAATATCACGTTCACAATTACAGAGGAGTTCATATTAGACAGGGAACATGTTGATTCCAAAATAAAACACATATGAACAGGTCCCGCCACTTCATTTCACTTGTATGCAGAGTGGGTGGCAAGTGGCGCTATGTGAGGCCTGAGGCCTAGTGGGTGTATTAGTGTCGTTATAAGGGCCGCATAATTAGGAAGTCCACAACCATGGGAGCTGAGGATTATTTTTTTCCCCCCCTGAGGATATATAGTTATTATGACCAGGGGCCGATATTGAGGTTAATGGGGGTTTTTGCTCATGCTGTCGTGTAAAGACAGATAAGTGCTTACGTGTGGAGCGGCGGTGTGCACAGATCTGCTTTCACTTCAGCGGATCCCGGTGTCCGGTAGCAGCTTCACCTCATTCTATGCTATGGTCAATCCGATGTCTAGCGATCACTCAAATAGGTGCCTTCAGCTGGGTATGTAGACAGGTAGGAGCATAAAGGAGGTGCGGGTGCGAGCCATGCGGTCTGCCGCTCTGATCTGGGTTAGTTACTGTCCTATGCTCGATTTTGCAGCAGTAATAGTATGATTGCAGTCCGCAGATGTTCCTGTGTCCCAGGCTTTCAATTTGTAGACCCTTTAAGTTGTTTTCCAGCCGGTTAGATGGACATTAAGCCGACCTCACTCCGGAGCTCTAACAACCTGCAGCCATCTTGGTACAGGCTAGCTCCGCCTCCAAGATCATTTCATTTTTATATAATAACGCATTAATATAGAATCAAGGGGTAATATTCCTATGAGAGGATTATTGAGCGGGAGGGTATGTACATAAGTGTATTATGTGATTTCTGTGTTATGTGCAAGGACGCGGCTCTGGCATTTTGTGGAACTGACAGGTTCTCTTCTGGGAGTTTTGCACTGTCTTTTTTGGCGTGTTTTCTCATCGGCAGCGGCGGTCCTGCGTAGCCATCCTTGTGACCGGGTGGGGCTTCTTCACTTCAGGTCTGATCTGCGATGGAGGAGTCAGGTTCATATGAGGTGGTGAGTACCCTGGCCATTAGTGGTTATTAAGGTGCCTGTTCTAGTCTTTTTTCTAAAAAGCTATGGAGGATTTTGACGCATTAGAGGGTACTCCCTCTTTAGCTAAGTCTTTTACCTGTGTTTATTGTGAGGTTTTGGTAGACCAGCCTGCGCAACTATGTTCCACATGCCTTGAGAAGGCTATGACTTCCAAACATAAGAGAATGTCTAGCACTACTGAGCCGTCCATCTCTGAGGGGTCTTCGTCCCATGAGGTGCGTTCCCCATTGGCGTCCCCTATACAGCATGCAGCGCCCCAGGGTCTGTCTGTTACCCCTTCGGGGGAAATTGCTTGGCCGCCGGGCTTTGCGGACCAGCTTGAAATGGCAGTCGCTAAGGTGATCCATGCTTTGCAGTGTTCTGCTAAGCACAAGCGTAGAGCTTTTCATAGCGACCCGACCAGGGAGTTGTCTGTCGGATGCCCCAGTGGGGTGGTACGATGACGAGGCCCCATCCGACGCGTCGGAAGAGGCCCTTTCGGGGTCGCAGTCCGCGTCATCTAAACCTCCGGCAGCGTAGGAACCCGGTTTTCAGTTTAAAATGGAGAACTTGCATTTTTTATAAGTGCTGGCTACCTTAGAGGTTCCGGAACCCAAACTACCAGAGGAACCCTCCATTTCTAAGTTGGATAAGGTTTTCAAGTACAGAGTGGTTCCCCAGAACTTCCCGGTTCCTGTCAAGATGACGAACATTATTAAGAATGAGTGGGAGCGACTATGTTCTTCTTTTTCTCCTTCTCAATTTATAA
Organism: Bombina bombina; assembly: GCF_027579735.1. NCBI lineage: Eukaryota > Metazoa > Chordata > Amphibia > Anura > Bombinatoridae > Bombina > Bombina bombina. The sequence goes on from NC_069499.1 coordinate 358,221,455, forward strand.
AGCTTTTCCCCGTCCCCGAGGCCCAGCTAGAGTTGTGGGGGACCATTCCCAAGGTGGATGGGGCCATCTCCACGCTCTCTAAGCCCACAACGATTCCTTTAGAGGATTTTTTTTCTTTTAAGGAGCCTTTGGATAAGAAGTTGGAAAACATTTTGCGGAAGATGTTTCAACACACAGGGTTTGTTTTTCAACCGGCAGCAGCGGTAGCCCCGGTTGCTCGAGCTGCGTCATATTGGTGCCACAGAGCTCTGCATGCTAGAACAGAAAAACCGGACACCTTGGCGTTCAGGTGGATAATCTGAATATTAGCGTCACAAATTAAAGAAGTGGACACCTTTAGGGCCTTAATCTTTTCTTGCACCTCTTCGAAATAGGGTAATCATATCAAGTAATGCATTATTTGATATGATTACCCTATTTCGAAGAGGTGCAAGAAAGAGAGGCCTTTCTGGGTTGCGTGCGGGATCTCTCCACTCTAGGGGTTATTGTAGCAGTACCCCAGGCAGAAAGGGCTCGAGGGTATTACTCCAATTTGTTTGTGATCTCAAAGAAGGAGGGCACATTCCGCCCGATTCTGGACCTCAAATGTTTAAACAAGGTGCTGTTCTTTCCATCGTTCAAAATGGAAATGGTCAGATCCATTCTGCCCCTAGTTCAAGAGGGGCAGCTAATGACGTCTAAAGACTTGAAGGATGCCTACCTTCATTTTCCGATTCACAGGGACCATTTCAGGTTTGCCTTTCTGGATCAGCATTTCTAGTTCGTGGCTCTTCTTTTCGGTCTGGCGACGGCCCCGAGAGTCTTCTCGAAGGTCCTGGGGGCCCTTCTAGCAGTAGCCAGACCCCAGGGCATCGCAGTGGTGCGGTACCTGGACGACATCCTGGTTTAGGCGCAGTCATCCCATCTGGCAGTGGCCTACACCTGGGTCCTGCTACAGTTACTTCAATCTCATGGTTGTAAGATCAATCTAGAGAAGAGTTCTCTGGTTCCCAGTACCAGGGTGGAGTTCTTGGGCATGATCATAGACTCCGTGTCCATGAAGATCTTTCTCACGGACAAGTGACGCACAAAGATGGCGTCTACCTGTCTTGCCCTCCAGTCTACAGTGAGACCATCTGTAGATAAGTGGATGGAGATGATCGGGCTCATGGTCTCCAGCATAGACATCATTCCATTCGCCAGGTTTCATCTCAGACCTCTTCCATTTTGCATGTTGAGAAAGTGGAACGGTGATCATTCTGATCTGTCGCAGCCTATATACATGGATGCGCGGATTCGGCTTTCCCTCTCCTGGTGAATCCGCCCGGATCACCTGTCCATAGGTACATCCGTCCTGGGAGATTGTGACCATGGATGTGAGTCTGGCGGGATGGGGAGCTGTCTGGGGTGCCAGGATGGCACAAGGGAAGTTGTCTCGCTTAGAGTCCCTTCTTCCAATAAATATTCTATATATATCTACAATGCTCTGGAGGTGTGGCCTCATCTGAGAGACTTCAGCTTTATCAGATTCCAGACGGACAATATCACCTCGGTGGCTTACATCAACCACCAGGGAGGCATGAGGAGCTCCCTGGCAATGAGGGAGGTGTCTCGGAAACTGGAGTGGGCAGAGACCAACAACTGTTCGCTCTCTGTGATCCATATCCCGGGTGTGGACAACTGGGAGGCGGATTTTCTCAGCAGACAGACCTGTCACCTGAGGGAATGGTCTCTTCACCCCGATGTGTTTGCAAAGATCTGTCTCAGATGGGGGATGCCAGAAATCGATCTCATGGCATCCAGATTGAACTGCAAGCCTCCCCGATACGGATCAAGGTCGAGGGACCCCCAGGCGGAGCTAATAGACGCATTGGCGATGCCTTGGGGGTTTGGTCTAGTATACATATTCCCTCCATTACCGCTTCTTCCTTATGTAGAGGCGTGTATAAAGCAGGAGAGAGCATCTTCTATTCTGATTGCTCCTTTGTGGCGCAGGACGACGTGGTTCGTGGATCTGGTGGGAATGTCATCCTCTCCGCCATGGAGTTTACCCTGTTGCAGGGATCTGCTGAAACAGGGTCCTTTTCAACATCAAAATCTCGATTCTCTGAGTCTGACTGCATGGAGATTGAACGCTTAGTCTTGGCAAAAAGAGGTTTTGCAGAAAATGTGATTGACACATTGACTGGTTCAGGCAAGAAAGCCGGTCACTCATCGCATCTATCATAAGGTGTGGTGGATTTACTTGTCCTGGTGTGAGACTCATGGCTACCCTAGGCACAGGGTGATGGTATCCAGAATTTTAAAAAACGAATATAATATGTTAAAGGAGCCTGCTTGTATATATAATCATAAAATATAAAGTGCAATCAGTGCGTAAAACACTAAAAACTGTCAGTAAATAACTAACCATACATCAACTTCAATGTGCTGAGTTAGGAGTGATTGAAATAAGCCAAATGTTGATAGTGATATATGTTGCAAAATATAACAACCCCATGTGGCAAGTGAGATTATGGAGATACCTAATAACGTTTTAGCATAATATAGCAATAAAATATTTTGTGTATAAAATATCCAAATATAGGTGTAGAACATAAATCAAAAATACATCAACAGAAACAAACGTGATCACTAAAAGGGAGTTAGTGATAAAGTCCTGAATATGATCCTTATGGATTTCCAGAAAAGATTCTGTTTAAGACTCGGATTTGAGGGTCCCAATGGTGTGGTATCGTAAGGCTTCTGTACTCCTTCCAAAGCTTATTGGCACATAAGCGAGGCTCTGTAGTGGTGTAAAAGAAGAAAGAAGGCGGCGCCACAATAGTGCACGATCAATGGTGTTAAAAGATCACACGCACGACAGGTAGTACTTACTAGAAGTAAGGCACTTAAGAAGCACCACAGATGCAGTCTGGACTACTAATAGCTGCCCAAATAGCTATCCTCTCGCTACTCCAGTGATGCCTGTATTTCGAGGTCCGGAATCGGTGAGCAATGGTAAATTGTAAGCCAAATAATGATGTCAATAAATGGTCTTACAATAATACCTGATTCTCATGGAGAGCAGGAATAATGATAATATTGTGATGACAAGGTTGTAAAAACAACTCAAGTTTATTAAAAACAAAGTAAAAACACAACGCGTTTCCTGGTTCACAGACTGTTTCATCAAGTGACACCTGATGAAACGGTCTGTGAACCGGGAAACAAGTTTATTAAAAACAAAGTAAAAACAATGCGTTTCCCTGTCGTGCGTGTGATCTTTTAACACCATTGATCGTGCACTATTGTGACGCCTTCTTCTTTCTTCTTTTACACAACTACGTATCCAGGATTTTGTCTTTTCTTCAAGAAGGATTGGAGGGGGTCTCGCCACTAGTTCCCTAAAGGGGCGCAAATTTCGGATTTATCTGTTCTGTTACACAGGAGACCCGCTGATCTCCCTGAAATACAATCCTTTCTTCAGGCTCTATCTCGAATCAACCCTGTCTTTAAGCTTGAAACTTAAACTTGGTACTTAAGGTCTTGCAGAAGGTTCTGTTTGAACATATGCATTCTCTTGACATAACGATTCTATCATGGAAGGTTCTCTTTCTGTTGGCCATTGCATCAGCACGCAGAGTTTCTGAGCTGGCGGCCTTGGAATAAGAGCCCCCTTATCTGGTGTTTCATGTTTAAGGCTGTTCTTCGCACTGGTTTGGGGTTTCTCCCCAAGGTGGTGTCTAACTGCAACATCAATCAGGAGATAGTCGTTCCTTCTTTATGTCCTAATCCTTCTCCTGAGGAGAGGTTACTTCTTTCTCTTTTTGGCTGAGGAGCCTGAGCCGCTTGGCCTATGAGACAGTGGGTCATAAGCCTCCTCAGAAGATTACGGCTCATTCCACTAGAGCGGTAGCTTCATCTTGGGCATTCAAGAATGAGGCTTCTAGGGAGCAGATCTGCGAGGTGGCTACCTGGTCCTCCTTGCATACCTTCATTAAGTTTTACAAATTTGACGTTTTTGCTTCTGCAGAAGCAGTTTTTGGGAGAAAGGTTCTACAGGCTGTGGTGCCCTCAGATTAAGGGGTCTGCCTTTTACCCTCCCGGTTTTATTCAGTGTCCTCTAGAGCTTGGGTATATGTTCCCACTAGTAATGAATGAAGCCGTGGACTCTCTTCCCCTTTAGATGGAAAACCTAAATTATGCTTACCTGATAATTTGATTTCCATCGAGGGGAGGAGAGTCCACGGCCCCCACCCATAACTCTGATGGGCGGTCCTGAATTTTATATTCTCTTCTGGCACCATTTATACCCTAATATTTTTCCTACTGTTCCTTGTTCCCTCAGCAGAATGACTGAGGGGAGTGGGGGAGGTATTTAAGCCTTTGGCTGGGGTGTCTTTGCCTCCTCCTGGTGGCCAGGTTCTTAGTTCCCACTAGTAATGAATGAAGCCGTGGACTCTCCTCCCCTCGATGCAAATAAAATTATCAGGTAAGCATAATTTATGTTTTTGTGTTTCTCATCCTTCTTAGGTTATTCTTAACCTATTTTGATGAATTGTATTTAATTTAAAAAAAAAAGAATTAGGATTAAATATTTAATCTCATTTGTTGTTTTCTCTTTGGGGCACAAGATGTATTCAGTTGTTTCTATAAACAGTACTACTTATTCTTGTCCATAACATTTTGCCATTATGTCTATATGCTTTTTCAGGACGTGTTTGTCTTGACAGAGTGTGTTCCCTTAGTATGTACCTCCATATGAGGACAGCCCTCTGTATATGCCTGATTACTTCCATATTGTCAGGTATAGGATGCAATACCATTCTCCTCCTTCTGAGGAGTTCATGTATTTATTTTCTGTCATGTACATAATTTTCTGGTGACTCAGTGGAAAGTCACTGGGTTTCTATTTGGGAGAACAGAGTTCCATACCCCATTGGGGCATTTCGTTCTCCTATGGCAGAGTGGAGATTCTTGTCCATGAATTTTTTAATTATTCATTGTAATGTTTTCTTCTGGATCTCCATATGCTATTCTCCTACTGAGGTGATTTTTCTTTAATTCTTCTCATATTGATGGATATTTGGCTCATGTCTGTGTCACATGTACAATAATCTTTTTATTTCTCTCCAGCTGTAGTAGCCTAATGATTAGCTTAGCCGCCTGGTAAGCGGAAGGCTTGCAGTTTGGAAACTTGCTGCAGCTACTTGCCCTTAAAAGTGTGTCCGCTAGCTGTTTTTTTTAAATTCTATATTTTTTATATAGGGAGTGCTCCTATAGTATGGTCTCTCTGGTGTAGCTTAGTGGTTAGCACACCTGACTAGAATACAGTAGGTTGAGAGATTGAATTCACCAATGGGTACTGGTACGTTGTGGCATGTATGGCTGTCCTTGGAAATTCAAGGACTTGCTGGTTCCTTTCTAGAACAACTCTATTACAAGGATCAGAGACCTCTCTGACGTCTTTTAGAGGATATTCTTGTCCTCTCAATGAGGGATTTGGTTCTGGTGTGTGTTTATGGGTCCTGTTGCCAGCCTCTCTGACTGGCGAACAGTTTGGGGTTCCACAATAGCATAATGCTGCTGAGAGAGTGCCTTAAGACTGAGTCCCGGAAAAGTGTGTTGTTTCTGATGATGTTTTTGTTTAAACGCCAGGCTTATTGTTTTAGATCCAGGTCAAGAGATCCTCGGGCAGCTCTGATGGATGCTCTAGTGGTTCCTTGGATCTTTTTTGGTATACCTTTTTCTCGCCTTCCTCAAGTCTTTGCTCGTATCGATCTGGAGAGAGCGTCTAATTATTATAGCTCCTGCATGGCCTCACAGGGTTTTGGTTTGGGGATCTGGTGATGGTGTTATCTCTTCCGCCTTGGAGGTTTCCTCTGAGGAAGGACCTTCTAATTTAGGGTCCCTTCTTCCATCCACATTTAGATTCTCTGAGACTTGCTGCTTGGAAATTGATCATCTAGTTTTTGACTAGACGTGTTTTTTTCTAAGGTGGTCTCTGTTACCATGCTTCAGGCTTATAATCCTGTTACTCAGAAGTTTTTCCATAGGCTATGGCATAAATACCTTTATTGGTATGAAGCTAAAGGTTTTTCCTGAGAACGGGTTAGGATTCCCCGCATTTTTCCTTTCTGCAGGAAGGCCTGGAGAAACGTTTCAGTCAGTACTCTGAAAGGTCAGATATCTGCTCTGTCTATTCACTTGCTCAAACATCTGGCTGATTTGTCAGATGTTCAAGCATTTGTTCAGGCTCTGGTCAGAATCAGGCTTGTATTTAAACCTGTTACTTCTCCTTGGAGCCTAAGTTTTGTTCTTAAGTTTTGCAGCAGGTTCCGTTTAAGTCAATGCATTCCATAGATTTTAAGTTATCTTTGAAGGTTTTGTTTCTTATTGCTATTTCTTCCACTCTGAGAGTTTCTGAACTCTCAGCTTTGCAGTGTGATTCGCCTTACCTTATCTTTCATGTGGATAAAGTGGTTCTTCGTTCTGAATTGGGGTTTCTCAATAAAGTGGTTTCGTAAAGAAATATTAATCAATAAATTGTTGTTCCTTCTCTCTGTTCCAATCCTCCTCCTCATAAGAAAGTCTGTTGCACAAATTGGATGTTGTGCATGCTCTAAATTTCCACCTATAGGCGACTAGGGTTTTTTGCCAGTCTTCTGCCCTGTTTGTTTGTTTCTCAGGAAAGCGTAAGGGTCGGAAGGCTAGTGCTACTTCTCTTTCCCTCTGGTTGAAAAGCATAATTTGTTTTGCTTATGAAACTGCTGGACAGCAGCCTCCTTAGAAAATGACAGCTCATTCCACTAGGGCTGTCTCCCTGTGGATCAGATTTGCAAGGCTGCAACTTGGTTCTCTCTGCATACTTTTTCCAAATTTTACATATTTGATTATTTTGCCTCGGCTGAGGCCTCTTTTGGGAGAAAGGTTCTTCAAGCGATGGTGCCTTCTGTTTAGGTCTGCCTGTCTTGTTCTCCCTCCCTATTCATTCCGTGTCCTCTAGCTTGGGTATTGGTTCCCACTAGTAATTAAATTACATTGTGGGCTCTCCATATCTTTGGAAAGAAAACAAATTTATGCTTACCTGATAAATTTATTTCCGGATATGGAGAGTCCACGACCCCACCCTTAAGATTAAACAGTATTGTTTTGACTAAACCTCAGGCACCTCTACACCTTTGTGTTATTCCTTTTTCCATTTCCCTTTGGTCGAATGACTGGGGATTATGGGTAGGGAAGTGACATTTAACAACTTTGCTGTGGTGCTCTTTCACTCCTAGCCAGCAGGAGGAGGTAAATTCTCACTATGAATTGAATGACGTTGTGGACTCTCCATATCCGGAAAGAAAGAAATTTATCAGATAAGCATATTTTTTTTCTGCTTTCTATAAATTTAACTTTGTTATAGAAATGTTTATATATAATATATTTCTTTTGTAAAATGATGAAGGTCCACAGTCCTCCATAACTAATGGGATAAATTTCCCACCACTATGAGGAGGTTAAGAACCCATATCAGAGCTTAAAATTCCTCTCTCTAGTTTTGTTTGTGGCCTCGTAGGAGATGGTTGAGAATAGAGTTTGTTTCAGCTAATTGCTTATGGATTATAAATTGGGAGCTCAGACCTATGTGACACCGAAAATCTCTAGGGAGTATCATTTACAAAGAAAATAGAAGAGTAACTTCACAGCAGCTAAATGATACAGGGATACATACAGGGATAAATACCGTTATGTGCAAAGCATTTGCCTAACGGGACTTCCACCTTAACTTTCGTCAAGTGTCGTGGGGACTCGTCCCTCGCCTCCCCCTAAGGGACATATGGGATCACAAAGCTATTTACAGACCTCTGTCTTTTTTCAAGGATTAGAGGTTGTAATTTATACATTATAAAAGGCACAACATATAGGATAACATGATTTGCAGGAGTGCTCTTTTACAAATCTTTACTATTTACAAATATGTAAGGAACTAAAATGTGCACTATAGACACATTAACATTAAAGGGACACTGAACCCAAGTTTTTTTCTATCATTCAGATAGAGCATGCAATTTTAAGCAACTTTCTAATTTACTCCTATTATCAAATTCTTTTCATTCTCTTGGTATCTTTATTTGAAATGTAAGTTTAGATGCCGGCCCATTTTTGGTGAACACACCTACCAATAAACCTAAAAATACTAAACCATCATACATATTTCATTATACTTTTCTTTAATTGGGACTGTTAATATCCATGGCTACCAAGAAATCTGTTAAATCTGACAAAGGGACCCTCCTCAGCGCTCCATTCTGTGAGCTCCTTCTTCCAATAAATATAAATATATGTGTGTGTGTGTGTGTGTGTATATATGTGTATATATATATATATATATATATATATCATCTGATAAGGCATCACAAGATACTTCTCCAGTGTCAGCAATGACAAAACAACAAGGGGATTTTTCTTCACAATTACCGCAGGATCAATTGCTACAGATTCAATCCACCATAGCAAACCTGCCATCCAAATCTGACGTTGTAGACTTAAAATCTTTTATTAAATCTGAATTAGCAAACCTTAAAAAAAGATATTAAAGAAATGGTCAGTTAACTGAAGCTCTTGAGGAAGGTCAACACGCTATAAATACATTTGTCAGTGATAACACTAGCTACCTAAACCTACATGATGCTATGCTCACTATACTTTAAGGTAAAATTGAGGATTTGGATAATAGAGGAAGGAGGCATAATTTAAGATTCAGGGGCATACCTGAAACTATTGAACATGACCGATCTGATATGATCTGATATTTTGGCTTTACCTCAACGATCGTTAATATTTATATTGCTGTAATGAATATTTTAATTTAAGGTTGGTGGAACAATCTGTTCAAAATAAGACTCCTATGCTTAATTTACCATATCTAAGTTTCTACACATTCAAGCTAGTTTAGTTTAAATTTACCTTTGCTCTGTTGATCGCGATTCGAGGGCATTTGCAGATTCCCCATTTGAATATGTTTCTTATGACATATTAATCAAGTTTAATGTTATTGTTTGTGCATTTTTTTCAATCTAAGTGTGTAGGTTTTTTTCTTTCTATGGACACCACTTGTTCTAACACTCCGATATACACATTGTTTGCTATTCTTCATCTATATACAGAGACTTTATTATCTGTTTAGTTATGGCTTCACATAAAATACATACAGCTATGCCCCATCAAACCAATCATATTAATATCTGGTCTAACGCAAAAGGCCTCAATATCCCTCAAAAACAGATCAAATGCTTTAAAGGATTTTTTTCTTACATAAAGCAGACATTGTTCTCTTACAAAAGACCCATTTCTTAGAGGGAAAGTAACCTAAAACTTTCCATTTTAAATTTGGGCAAAGTCTTTTTGCATTTCATAAAACCAAGAAAAAAAGGGGTGGGCGTACTAATTAAGAAAAATTATTTAATTCAAACCTAAAAATATAATTTGTGATAGAGGGTAAATGTCTTCTATTAATGGGTTTGCGTTATGGAAGACCTTTTACACATCTCATTTTCACACCAAATAATAAGCAACATGTGTTCTTTAACCCCCTTACAAATCTTATATTAGATCTCCATGAAGGATTTTTAATACTAGGAGGGGATCTTAACATAACCCTGCAACCAGAATTGGACCACTCTTCTGGTATCTCCTCTCAATCAGCTAAGTCCAAAAAACAAATCCTCCAATGTCTAAAAAGTTTAGCTCTCCACGATACATGGTGAATCTTTTACCCACTCAAAGATTATACATTTTACTCTTACCCACATAAGGTATACATACAAATTGATTACTTGTTCACTGATGTACATAGGCTTTCACTGTTTAAAAAGCTGACTCGTCCTCCCTCAAACTTGGTCTGACCATGCTATAGTATTGGGCACAATGAGCTGGCCTTTCAAGCTAATGAAAAGATTACATATGGTGCTTGGATGATAGTCTTTTGTCTGCCAAAACAATACTACCAGTAATTACGAAATCTTTACAAGAATAATTTCAATTTAATCTAGACTCCCAATCATCTATCAATTTGGGAAGCTCACAAATGTGACAGGAGGAATTTATGGCAACCAAGGCATTGATTAATAAAATAAACAGACTAACAGTAAATACTATGTTATTAAATATAGAAAATCTTGAGAAAGGTCTTAAACAAAAGCCTACTGATACTTTAATTCTGGACAAACTTAACACTTTGAAATATCAATTAACAAACTTTCTGAGTAAGGAATCTAAATGTATAGCGCTAAAACAAGTATATTATACTATCAATAATAAACAAAGTTGAGCCCGGGCTAGATATATTTTCATTCTACTACAACTATTGCCAAAGCATTTCATAAATATTTCTATAATATTTGTATAATCTACACCCTTCTCAAACCCCAGAAGCAATTTAAACCTTTTTACAAAACAAAATTGAACAATACCTTACACATAACAAACTTCCTACACTAACTACAGTTCAGAGATAATTTGGATACCCAATATCCCTTGAATAAATTAAATCTGTTATATATGATCTCCCATCAGGAAAATCCCCAGACCCAGATGGGTTCAGCTATAAATATTTTTCCACCTTCCAGGATATTTTAATACCACATTTCTTCTTACTTTAATAATATAGATAGAAATCATCCTTTCAATAAAGTACTCGCTTACCGAACCCAATAAAAACCCAGACCAAGTTCAATAGGCTAATCTCTTTATTGAACACTAATATTAAGAAGCACTCTAAGATTTTGGCAGGTAGAATAAATCTTATTTTACCTGATATATTTCATCTTGATCTGGTAGGATTTATTTCTAGAAGAGAGATGAAAAATAACATGGTCAGGGCCTTATATCTTATTTCATATTCTAAACAGCAGAGAATTCCAATGATCCTTCTTTCAACTGATTCAGAATTGGCCTTTGACTGTGTTAGTTGAATATTCCTTTACAGTACTTTAAAACATATGAGATTTGGAGACTCTATTTCGGGAATAATATCTGCACTGTACACTTCTCCTATTGCCAAAATACTAGTCAATGAAACTCTGACTCATTTCCGATATATAATGGCACTATACCAGGTTGTCCTCTGTCACCCTTACTGTTTGCTTGCATCATAGAATCTGTAGCTACAGCAATTAGAAATAATATAAACATGAGTGGAATACAAATTAATGATCAGTGTTTCCATACCAGCTCTTCCTCGAGACGTTTCTGAAATTCCAAATTGGAAATCTTGAATATTTAAGTACCAAGCGAACAATTGAGAAAACTTCTCTTTAGTATTTAGTGGTTCATTTAGATGACACATTTAAAGGAAATTATATATCCATTAAATAGAAAATTATTGCAGACCTATCCTTTTGGAAATCAAAAAAGATCTTGTGGTTGGAAAGAGTAAATGTCCTTAAAATTAATATTTCTTTCATATAGGTGGCAAGAGTCCACGATCCATTACATATAGGATATACATTCAAACCAGGAGGAGGCAAAGTTTCCCAAACCCCAAGAAGCCTATAAAACCCATCCCACCTTACAAGCAGTTTTTTACTTTGCCTTTGTTGGAGGTGGTTGAAGCATGATGATGTGCTTGATTTCTTCATTGAAAGAGTCTTTCAGAGCATGTTGAAGCCCGGTCCCCTAGGAGTACAGTACTTGTAAGAGGGATGTATTTTTAATTATTGTCTCATGATACGATGGGTTCTGCTTATTGGAAATCCTTTATGGGCTCTCTCTAAGTTTGGTCGCAGGGAGTCGTCTTCTGCCTCCCTTTACAGATCAACATTATACTCCTATTCAATTACCTCTGATGATAATTTTCAGTACTGGTTTGACGGTCTGCTACTTGACTGATAGTGGACAAGTTTCTATGGGTGAGTATGTTTTATATTTTTTTAAATATAGACACTCACTGCTATGTATGGGCACTTTTGAAATGTTTTAAATGTTTATCTATATATGTATATGTTTATATATGGTCCTGGGTCAGATAATCCTTATTCCCCTTACTTTTTGCACGCAAAAAAATGTTTTTGTTTCGGCACTCTTTAGTTTGCACGTGCCGGTCCCAACGCTTATACGCTTATACGCTTGTCGAGTTAGCGGATTTGCGTAGTCTAAGTATAGTTTCTAAGATACAGGTTAGTTGATCCGTCTGAATATCTCACATCGGCGTGTTAGTCTGCACACGCCGGGTTAGCGCACGTCCGTGCATTATAAGCATGTCGGATTAGCGCACATTTCTCAGATGTGCGCACGTCTGATAATGTCGCTCTGTTTCTCACTATAAAATGGTAACTATTTTGCGCTCACTGACATTCAATACTTACCTAGGCTGCACTTGTTTGGCACATTTAAAGGACCAGTAAACACAGTAGATTTGCATAATCAACAAATACATGATAACAAGACAATGCAAAAAGCCCTTTTTCTGAACTTGAAATGAGATTTTTTTTTTTCTGACAAATTTCAGTTATGTCTATTTCCACTTCCCCCTGTATTATGTGACAGCCATCAGCCAATAACAAATGCATATATGTATATTCTGTGAATTCTTGCACATGCTCAGCTGGAGCTGGTGACTCAAAAAGTGTAAGTGTAATATAAAAAGACTGTGCAAATTTTGTTAATCAAAATAATCAAAGTAAATTAGCCTTAAGGGGTTAATAATATAGTGCTTATTGCATAAAATAGTAATTTGCCATAATGGAACAGCACCAATCTGTCCCTTAATTTACCATAGGAACTGAGTCTCCTGAACACCTTTCTACCAATATTAAGTGTGCTTATTGTAAAACAACTGAAATACTTTCTTCAGCTCATTTATGTGCTCCATGTTTAGATTTATCACATACTGATCAATCTAATAAAGTTTCTATGTGTACTTGCGCACCTCCTGTCTGTTCTTTACAGGTAGATGCAGATGGAGTGCCTCCAGCAATTAATAATTTCATAACCATCAATATAACTGAGGCATTGGCTGCTGTACTGCCTTGAAAAAAAGTGAAAAAAGGTCACTTCAAGTTTTTATTAATATTTGCCCTGACCCTAAGAATACTGAAGTATCTTCAAAAGATTAAGCTTCTTCAAAAGATGAAGCTTCCTCTGAGAGTGAACCTTATAACTCCATCCTTTTTATTTAAAATTGAACCCTTTGTTCCCTTTTAAGGGAGGTCTTTCAAAATGGAAACTATCAGGACCCTTTATTTAACAAGGTCACTTTATATCCACAATAGATTTAAAGGATGCTTACCTTTACATCCCAATTCATCCAGAACATCACCAGTTTTTGAGGTTTGTTGCTCTTCCATTCAGTCTAGCTACAGCTCCAAGATGATTATCAAGGGTTCTGGGTGCCCTTTAGTCTGTAATGAGAGCTCAGAGTATTGCAGTATTTCCTTACCTGAATGATAACTTGGTACTAGCTTAATCTTTTCATTTAGCAGAATATCACACAAAAGACATATTGTTGTACCTGAACCTTCATTCCCTGCAGTTGCTTGGTGTATGGAAGTACTAGGCCTCATTATTTCAGCTTCGGACGCAATTTCATTTGCTCAATTTCACATGAGACCTCTTCAGCTTTGTATGCTGTGTCAATGGTGCACAGATTCTACTTAGATATTCCAAGTTATATTCCAAGTTATATATAGTTTTCAATATGCACCTATTCCTAATTCCAAGTATTTCAGGTTAAGGAGCTGTTTGGGGGTCTCTGACAGCATGGGGGGTTTGGAATCCTTGAGAGGCGGGGTTGCCAATCAATATTTTGGAGCTCCATACACTTTTCAGGAACCTTCAGGTATGGCCTCTATTGAAAAGGGAGCCTTATCTCCATTTTCAGACAGACAGTGTTACAGCAGTAGCTTACGTCAATCATCAAAGGGGAACTCAGTTCCCTTGCTATGATAGAAGTATCTTAAATTCTCTCTTGGGTGAAAGCCAATTCTTGCCTGATTACTGCGATTCACATCCCAGGAGTGGACAACAGGGAGGCAGACTTTCTCAGTCGTCAGTCTCTACATCCGGGAGAGTGGTCTCTTCACCAAGACGTCTTCTGTCTGATTGTGGAATTATGGGGTCTACCAGAAATAGATCTGATGGCCTCTCGTTTGAACAACCCAACTTCCCAGGTACCTTGCGAGGTCCAGGAATCCTCAGGCAGAGGTAGTAGATGCTCTAGCAGATCCTTTCCGCCTGCTTTCCTGTTTCCTCCTTTGATCCTACTTTCCAGAGTTATTTCCAAGATAAAAATGGAACAGTCATTTGTAATCATTGCCCCAGCTTGGCCTCACAGGATTTGCTATGCAGAGCTGGCACCTATTTTCCAGTTGCCTGCCGTGGCCTCTTCCTCTAAGGTCAGACCTATCTAAAGGTCCTTTTTTCCCATCCAGATCTAAAGTCTCTTAACTTGATGGCATGGAAGTTAAACACTTAATTCTAAGTCATAGAAGATTCTCAGATTCTGTGATTGACACTGATTCAGGCAAAGTTGGGAAAACTTATATTTCTTGGTGTATCGACCATGATTTTTTCCTAGCATTGTGTCTAGAAGAGTTTCTGAATTGTCTACTCCCTCCTGTGAGTCTCCTTATTTGATATTCAATCAGGACAAGTCTGTTTTGCAAACTACTTTTACATTCTTTTGTTTCCTCATGCAACTTTAGTAGGGAGGTTGTTGTTGTTCCCTCATGTCCTGATCCGAAAAAATGCTTCTCTAAGATCTTTGCATCTTTTGGATGTTGTTAGATCATTGAAATATTATGTTAATGCTACTAAAGAGTTCAGACATACTTCTTGTCTTTTTGTTCTTTTTTTCTGGCCCTAGAAAAGCTCAGAAGGCATCTGCTATTTTTTTAGCCTCTTGGTTAAAATTTATGATTCACAGAACTTATTTGGAGGCGGGTCAGCCTCTGCCACAGAGAATTACAGCTTATTCTACTAGTTGCCACATCTTGGGCTTTCAAGAATGAGGCTTCAACTGATCAAATTTGCCAAGTGGCCTCTTGGTCTTCTTTGCATACCTTTACTAAATTTTACCATTTTTATGTTTTTGCTTTGTCAGAAGCTGCCTTTAGTAGAAAGGTAGGCAGTTGTTTCATTTTGATGACTGTGCCTATATTTTGAGTTTGTCATAAGAGATATATTTCTTTTGGGTTGTGGATTTCATTTCTTAGCAAAAAAAGCTGTCCTTTTAATCCCTCCCTTTTGTTGTTACACGTGGACTTCCACAGTTTGGGCATTTATATCCCATATGTAATGGATCGTGGACTCTTGCCACCTATATGAAAGAAAACATAATTTATATCTCACCTGATAAATTTTATTTCTTTCATGGTGATGAGAGTCCACGAGCCCCCACCCATTTGGGGTTGTTTTGTTTAAAGCACTTTTTTTTTCCCTCCTACTTTTTGTCTCTTAGTCTTTTGTACACCTCAACGCTTGGCTATATGTTAAACTGAGGTATGAGTGAGAGGGGAGGGGTTTGGGAAACTTTGCCTACTTCTGGTAGGGATGTATATCCCATATGTAACGGATCGTCGTCTCTTGCCACCATGAAATAAATGAATTTATCAGGTGAGATATAAATGTTTTTTTCCATGTCTTCTCTATATGGTTCAAACTCTTCCTGTATCCTTACCACAAACCTATATTTCATCTATTCAAAGGATGTTTTCAGACTACATTTTGCTTAATAAACACCCTAGAATAAATAAAACAATATTGATGTTATTTATATCTTTTGGAGGGGTTAACCTTACTAATCTTTTAAATTAGCAATATGCAGTTCATTTACAAAGAAAAGTAGATTGGAACATCCATTTTAACCATAATTGATGTATAACTTTAGAACATATTTACCCTTACCACAAACCTATGTTTTATCTATTCAAATAATATTTTCAGACTACATTTGGCTTAAAGTGAAAGTAAATTATTCCTCATTGCAATATATCATAATAATCTATATGTTAAATATAACATTTTCGCATGTTTTTTTTTCCTTTACTTTAATCTAATCGTTTCTATTTCTATTATTTATTTCCCTACCGTTCTTGGCTTTACTCCTCCCACCCTCCTCTTCCTGGATTTTGTAGTCATTACGTGTAGAGCGGTCCCACCCGCTCTACACGTAGGCTTGAAAGCTCGTTCCCGATATTGATTTATATTGCGCATGCGCTAATCGGCGATCGGTAGCGATTATATATATATATATAAATAGCAATTATTTGTTTGCAATAATATAGTAATTACTTACTACCGCTTATTTCGTTTGAAGTCGCAGAAGCCGTCTAGGACGCTGAAAATCTTGGCAGCAAATGATAATCAGGAATACGCATGCGCGAATTGTGAACGCGCGACTGACATCACTGTGCTTTTATTGTACTCCGCGCATGCGCATTCGATGCAAGCAGGCTGTGACGTAGCTTTCTGGCCGCCGATCGGCCAGAAAGTCAATTGGTAACTTCCAAAAACGTGACCAGGAAATAAAGTGAATCGTCAACAACGGGCTGAATTGAAGATACCAAAATTATGCGGTTACATGCAGCGAAAAGGGTATTTATGTACACAATTAAAAAAAATCATGAATGAAAGTGCTAATGTTTTTTAAGGATTTATGTAAATCTGCAGAGCTGATGAGCTAAGTTTACTTTCACTTTAATAAACACCCTAGAATAAATAAAACAGTATTGATGTTATTTATATATTTGGAGGGGTTAACCTTCCTAATCTTTTAAATTACCAATATGCTATTCATTTACAAAGAATAGTAGATTGGGACATCCATTTTAACCATAAGAGATGGGTAACTTTAGAAAATATTTCTACCAACTTTAATTTAGGAAGGCTATGCTGGATACCTTCTAAAGTGTGTAAACCTTTAATACTAACAAATCCTATGTTGATATTATTAAATTTATATTCATTATGGTTCATTATGCCCAATATATCCTCCATCCCATCAACTCTAACATCTTTAAAACCAAAATCTATTTCTTCATTTCTTATTAAACACATTCATTTGCCCATTGGCATATACCCCAGAGAGTTACCCATATATAAAGTTATAGAAGAGAAAGAATTAGACCACAAGGTCTAATTGACCTAGGATTTAATTGCTTTTCTTCATTGTTTTTTTTACAAACGTTAACATTTGTTTTATTTTGATACGTGAACATAAAATAAACATAACTAGGTCCCTAATTTTGAAAATCTATGTACTCGCACTCCCCCTATAAACCACAGTTTATCTATAATATATAAGATTTTATCTACACCCACCTGGACACTTTTGGGAGACTGGCTTTGGGGTTATAATTTTACCACCAACTGCACAATTAATCTTTTCCAATACAATGAAATCTTCAGGTTCTTTACTAATGTTGGAAAGTTGTTAGAAAATTTTAATAAAATGGTGGTATACTCCCAAAAAAATACATAAAACTTTATTACGTTACCACCCAATCGCTGCATGATGCCACTAGTCACACAACCCATATAACAATGGGCTCACCTAAACATAGACTAGGATTAAACATTTTTGCATGAGAATCGGACCTCACTGGTTCAACAATACCCCTTATTAAACGATGTCTTCTGCGAGTGGGATTCCTGGGTCAAACAAGACAAATGCATTTCTTCTAAACCAACACCGGTTTTTGAAAATCCAGACAATGCCTTAGTAAATAGAGTACAATCCCCGAGACGCATCTATACTTTAGCAGAGGCTGCCATACTTAATGCCTTTCACGAAGGCAAGATCCAGACTCAGGAGACCTTAATGAAGTGGGATCAGTGGCTCTTTTCATCCTGGTTCAGAGTAGCACAGCTCCATCATTATATCAATGGGCATAGAGATGTGGCCTTCCTCACGAGAGAAGACTCCCTTTGAAAGTATATGCACAATGACCCAGACGCCTGGTCATTTGATTTCCCGCCTGTATAAGCTATTACTGACAAGTAACGACGAGACACTGCCCTCTTATATAGAGGCATGGCGAGTGGATCTTGACCTAAATATTACCCCCAAATATTGGCTTCAGGTCTTTAATAAAGCGAAGAAAGCTTCGGTCTCCATGAGACTGCAAGAGATGCACTTTAAATTTTTAAGCCGGTGGTACCTGACCCCACAAAGGCTGCATAAGATTTACCCGCAGACAAGTGGTGAGTGCTGGAGAGGCTGTGGAGAGATGGGATCCATCCTACATATATGGTGGACATGCCCGCGAATACGGGAATTTTGGTAAGGAGTACTTATTGAAAGCAGCCGGCTTCTCGGGGTGATTTTGCCCCCGAACCGCAATACTTGATATACCATGCTCTCCCTAAGATTGTGGTAGAAGCGAAACACAGTCTCTTCCTACTGATGCTGAACTGCGCTAAGAGTCTAATTCCAAAATATTGGAAATCAGTGAATGTTCTGAGCTTAAATGAGTGGAAACATGGGGTCAGGGATCTGCTGGGTCTGGAGACGTATCACTACGTTAAGACTGGGAAACTAGCCTTACATGAGCATATGAGTTTGATTTGGGAAGGTAAAAATATCTGAAAGTCCAAAGATAAAAAGGACTAATTCAATTAGCACAAAGTCGCGGAGCCTGGAGGTATACACGTCTGCTGGTACTATGGGGGGGTATGAGATATAGGGAAATATGAGACCAAAACCCTGAAATAAGCTTGCCAGAGTGATTGATAGGGGTGGACCGCCTGTAGTAGTGATCTCGTCCCCCTTCCTCCCCCCCCCCCCCCCCCCCCCCCCCCTTTTTTTTTTTTTTTTTCCTTATTCCCCCTCCTCATTTCTTCCTTCTTGTCTTCTCTTATTTTTCGTTTCTTAGACTGGGTATGACTTAATACCCAAACTAAGCTATTACTTTGAAAATTGGATATAATTTTAAAGCTTTATTGTATAACGTTACGCTGACAATTGTGAACAATGTACCAGATGTATGAGCTAGGAGTACTGTTAAGAAATACCGTCACTGTATTGTTTACACAGTTACATAATGAGCAATACTTAATCTGTGGCTCCTGTTTATCAATATTTGTTAAACTCCTGATTCTGGTCATTCAATAAAGCTTTTTAAAAAAAAAATACATAAGACTTTTTTCCTTTTGATCAAATGAATGTTGACGTTGTTGTCATGTGAACAGTAGTCAAGCACATATGTGGTGGTGGTGTTTCCCAATACGATATTTATGTTTATATATGATTTAAAGAAATAATTAAGGTTCAATGTCAATTTGATTCATTGATCTTACTGTTAAATAAACCTTCTCCTACAAAATATAAGCCATTTAAAAAAAAAAAATTCAATTAATGCTGAATATAATTAAATTTTTCACAGCAAAACATTGGAAATCTTCCTCATTACCAACTCTGAACATGTGGCGTACTAAAGAAACAAAACTTACTCTCCATTGCGTCTTCCTCTGCGACAAGTTGTCTCAAGGTTCTTTATTTCATGCCACTCGAACGCATAGTTTTGAGACGTAGAGGTTTCTCGGATTCTGTTATTGAATCTTTGATGCAGACCAGAAAGCCTGTAACACCACAAATTTATTACTGGTTTTGGAAGGCATTTTTTGAATGGTGTTCTTCCTGAAGGTTTTCTTGGGATTCTTTTAGGATTCCTAGTCTCCTTCATTTTTACTCAGGATGGTCTTGACAACAGTTGATTTGCCTTTTATTTTTTTTAAATTTTTTTATATAAATATCCAGGTCATGTATTTAAGTGACAGGCAAGGGTGTCATGGTCAGCTAAGTAGCACTTAGGCCAGCTTGCAAGATCCAGAGAACAGGCAAGAGCCATGGTCAGATAACCAATAGTCAGAGCAGGTCGCAAGATTTAGAACAATACAGGCCAATACCAACAACAGGTATTAGGCTGAACAGGGCACTGCTGTATTAATGATGCAGCCTTAATTAGACACAGAGCACCACAACAGACGATGCCTACAAAATAGCAGGAAGTGCCACAAATGAGTGGTGTGCCGCCCAGATGCAACCCAGAAGTATGCATCCATGTACACATTTATAAATGTTCTCATCTAATATCCATAACCTTTCCAAGCTTAAAGGGATTTGCGACTGCTAGACACAACTTCAACAGAACGGTTACTACTCACCATGCTATTTTTTCTTCTGTGCCTGGAGCTCGTGTATTCTTGCACCTTGTAATAGAAGTTGTGAATATTTACAGATAAGTGATGTTTACAGCATTTTTACTGATAAATCGTGTGCTATGGGTTATCACACACAATACAAAGCAGGTGGTTTACGTTTGCAGTTTTTATTCACAGTTTAAAAGTTACATAGCATATATAAATAAGGCCATATGAACAACATAGAACATAGCAGCAACGTCAAAAATGATCCTCCTTTGTATCCTGTATGATTACCCAAAGGGCACAATACAGCTGTTAAAATGCTGGAAACATCACTGATTTTGAATGCGCACCCTTCTGTCACAGAGTGCAAGAAGCTCGCGCACCCTTCTGTCACAGAGTGCAAGAAGCTCCAAGATGGCAGCGTCCACTATGAAGATGTGGCGTTTGATCAATCATTACTACTAAGGGTTAAAATAAGAGAATGGCTTTGAAGAGAGCTGCAAGCCAGGAGAAAAACAGCATGGTACGTAGTAACCATAGTATTGTAGTTGTTTATCAGCAGTTTAATGTCCCTTTACTGGGTATAAGTTATTGTTCAATATTAAATGATTGTTTACTTTGTCAAACCATATGTAACATATGAAGTTATACTGCATTTTTCATCAGTTTATGAACTAGTTAGTGTTGCAGCCATTTATTCAGGTGTACTTTGCTCAGCTAGAGCCACCTTGACAAAGGTCACTGTAATATTTCTCACCAGCTTCACATCAGGGCGTTTATTTGTCTGGACAGCACAATTGTTCTATATAAAATTGCCTACAGTGACACTGTGCCCTAGGACAGAGTCAATCCAAATAAAGAATGATTGCTTGCCTACCCCTGTGTGAACTAAAACTGTTATGCCCCATTTAGGCCATGCTGACTTGATACTGTAATGTGCAGTGTCTTGATTACCTAGTTACCTCTTATGTTAGAGCATGGGGAATGGCATACACTTGATGTAACCCCATGGAGACTGACCAATTATGGGACACCAGGTGTTCTCAACCTTGAGCCTTCAAGTAGCATGTTGGCTGCTGAAAACAAGTGGCGAAAACAATAGATTGGTATTTTTTTTATTTTTTTAGTGGATTGTTGAAAAAGTCTGTAAATGCAAAACAGGCATGTCAGGCTGTTAAACCGTTACAAATAAATGTATGGATAATAAAATCTAAGTGTCATATTTTATTGAAATGTGTTTAATATAAATTCACATGCTACCGGTAATTCATTTAGTTAATAGTTTAGCTCGGAACTCCATGTAAGATACAGTAGCTGCTCACATGCATTCAAGTTTCTACTACAAATGCAACCCCACAATGGCCTTGCAATACTCACATTTTTAACAGCAGATAGAGAGTTACATTAAAAATTATATTTGCAGTTGGAAATTTCAAGCTACCGTTATCACAACATGTCAGAGAAACAATTACTGATCCGCTTACTTGCATATGTCAACATTATTACCATGTATATGACAGACCGCAGGGTGGGATACGGGCAATATGTGCTTTAATTGTTTATATGGACATGGTAGGATATGATTGCTTGTAAGTGGTTGGACAAATTTGTTACCAATTTCTTCTGTTAAGTGTGATCAGTCCACGGGTCATCATTACTTCTGGGATATTAACTGCTCCCCTACAGGAAGTGCAAGAGGATTCACCCAGCAGAGCTGCATATAGCTCCTCCCCTCTACGTCACTCCCAGTCATTCTCTTGCACCCAGCAACTAGATAGGTCGTGTGAGAGGACTATGGTGATTATACTTAGTTTTATATCTTCAATCAAAAGTTTGTTATTTTAAAATAGCACCGGAGTGTGTTATTACCTCTCTGGCAGAGTTTGAGGAAGAATCTACCAGAGTTTTGCTATGATTTTAGCCGGAGTAGTTAAGATCATATTGCTGTTCTCGGCCATCTGAGGAGTGAGGTAAACTTCAGATCAGGGGACAGCGGGCCGATGAATCTGCATAGAGGTATGTAGCAGTTTTTATTTTCTGACAATGGAATTGATGAGAAAATCCTGCCATACCGATATAATGTCATGTATGTATACTTTACACTTCAGTATTCTGGGAGAATGGTACTTCACTAGAATTACACTGTAAGAAAGACATAAAGCTGTTTAATAACTAGAGATTATGTTTAACGTTTTTGCTGGAATGTAAAATCGTTTTCATTTGCTGAGGTACTGAGTGAATAAATGTTTGGGCACCATTTTTCCACTTGGCAGTTGCTTAAATCTGTTTTTTCTGTCAGTTTCTGTTCTCCCTCACTGCTGTGTGTGTGGGGGAGGGGCGCTTTTACTATGCATCAAATATTTCAGTCAGCAACTCATTGTATTCCCTGCATGATCTGGTTCATCTCTACAGAGCTCAGGGGTCTTCAAAACTTATTTTGAGGGAGGTAATTTTTCTCAGCAGAGCTGTGAGAATTATAGTTTGACTGAAATAAAAACTTTTTTTCTGTAATTTGTTTCCTGCTTTCAGAAATTGTTATCTTTGCTAATGGGATTAAACCTTTGCTAAAGTTGTGTTGTTTACAAGGATTGAGGCTATAACTGTTTCAATTTATTAATTTTTAACTGTCATAGATCTTCTGTGCTTCTTAAAGGCACAGTACGTTTTAATATTATTCTATTTGAATTGTATTTCCAAGTTGCAAGTTTATTTGCTAGTGTGTTAAACATGTCTGATTCAGAAGATGATACCTGTGTCATTTGTTGCAATGCCAAAGTGGAGCCCAATAGAAATTTATGTACTAACTGTATTGATGCTACTTTAAATAAAAATCAATCTGTACAAATTGAACATATTTCACCAAACAACGAGGGGAGAGTTATGCCGACTAACTCGCCTCACGTGTCAGTACCTACATCTCCCGCTCAGAGGGAGGTGCGTGATATTGTAGCGCCGAGTACAGCTGGGCGGCCATTACAAATCACATTACAGGATATGGCTACTGTTATGACTGAAGTTTTGGCTAAATTACCAGAACTAAAAGGTAAGCGTGATCACTCTGGGGTGAGAACAGAGTGCGCTGATAATATTAGGGCCATGTCAGACACTGAGTCACAGGTGGCAGAACATGAGGACGGAGAACTTCATTCTGTGGGTGACGGTTCTGATCCAAACAGACTGGATTCAGATATTTCAAATTTTAAATTTAAACTGGAAAACCTCCGTGTATTACTAGGGGAGGTGTTAGCGGCTCTGAATGATTGTAACACAGTTGCAATACCAGAGAAAATGTGTAGGTTGGATAAATATTTTGCGGTACCGACGAGTACTGAGGTTTTTCCTATACCTAAGAGACTTACTGAAATTGTTACTAAGGAGTGGGATAGACCCGGTGTGCCGTTCTCACCCCCTCCGATATTTAGAAAAATGTTTCCAATAGACGCCACCACAAGGGACTTATGGCAAACGGTCCCTAAGGTGGAGGGAGCAGTTTCTACTTTAGCTAAGCGTACCACTATCCCGGTGGAGGATAGCTGTGCTTTTTCAGATCCAATGGATAAAAAGTTAGAGGGTTACCTTAAGAAAATGTTTGTTCAACAAGGTTTTATATTGCAACCCCTTGCATGCATTGCGCCGATCACGGCTGCAGCGGCATTCTGGATTGAGTCTCTGGAAGAGAACATTGGTTCAGCTACTCTGGACGACATTACGGACAGGCTTAGAGTCCTTAAACTAGCTAATTCATTCATTTCGGAGGCCGTAGTACATCTTACTAAACTTACGGCGAAGAATTCAGGATTCGCCATTCAGGCACGCAGGGCGCTGTGGCTAAAATCCTGGTCAGCTGATGTTACTTCTAAGTCTAAATTGCTTAATATACCTTTCAAAGGGCAGACCTTATTCGGGCCCGGGTTGAAAGAGATTATCGCTGACATTTCAGGAGGTAAAGGCCATGCCCTGCCTCAGGACAAAGCCAAAGCCAAGACTAGACAGTCTAGTTTTCGTTCCTTTCGTAATTTCAAAGCAGGAGCAGCATCAACTTCCTCTGCACCAAAACAGGAAGGAGCTGTTGCTCGCTACAGACAAGGCTGGAAACCTAACCAGTCCTGGAACAAGGGCAAGCAGACTAGGAAACCTGCTGCTGCCCCCAAAACAGCATGAATTGAGGGCCCCCGTTCCGGGATCGGATCTAGTCGGGGGCAGACTTTCTCTCTTCGCCCAGGCTTGGGCAAGAGATGTTCAGGATCCCTGGGCGCTAGAGATAATATCTCAGGGATACCTTCTGGACTTCAAATACTCTCCTCCAAGAGAGAGATTTCATCTGTCAAGATTGTCAACAATCCAGACAAAGAAAGAGGCTTTTCTACGCTGCGTACAAGAGCTTTTGTTAATGGGAGTAATCCATCCAGTTCCACGATCGGAACAGGGACAGGGGTTTTACTCAAATCTGTTTGTGGTTCCCAAAAAAGAGGGAACTTTCAGACCAATCCTGGACTTAAAGATCCTAAACAAATTCCTAAGAGTTCCATCGTTCAAGATGGAGACTATTCGGACAATTTTACCTATGATCCAAGAGGGTCAGTACATGACCACTGTAGATTTAAAAAATGCTTACCTGCACATACCGATTCACAAAGATCATTACCGGTACCTAAGGTTTGCCTTCCTAGACAGGCATTACCAGTTTGTGGCTCTTCCATTCGGATTGGCTACAGCGCCAAGAATCTTCACAAAGGTTCTGGGTGCTCTTCTGGCGGTACTAAGACCGCGGGGAATCTCGGTAGCTCCATACCTAGACGACATTCTGATACAAGCTTCAAGCTTTCAAACTGCCAAATCTCATACAGAGTTAGTGCTGGCATTTCTAAGGTCACATGGATGGAGGGTGAACGAAAAGAAAAGTTCACTCGTTCCACTCACAAGAGTTCCCTTCCTGGGGACTCTTATAGATTCTGTAGAAATGAAGATTTACCTGACAGAGGACAGGCTATCAAGACTTCAAAGTGCTTGCCGCACTCTTCATTCCATTCAACACCCGTCAGTGGCTCAATGTATGGAGGTAATCGGCTTAATGGTAGCGGCAATGGACATAGTACCCTTTGCACGCTTACACCTCAGACCACTGCAACTGTGCATGCTAGGTCAGTGGAATGGGGATTACTCAGACTTATCCCCTTCTCTGAATCTGGATCAAGAGACCAGAAATTCTCTTCTATGGTGGCTTTCTCGGCCACACCTGTCCAGGGGGATGCCATTCAGCAGACCAGACTGGACAATTGTAACAACAGACGCCAGCCTTCTAGGTTGGGGTGCCGTCTGGAATTCCCTGAAGGCTCAGGGACTATGGAGTCAGGAGGAGAGTCTCCTGCCAATAAACATTCTGGAATTGAGAGCAGTTCTCAATGCCCTCCTGGCTTGGCCCCAGTTGACAACTCGGGGGTTCATCAGGTTTCAGTCGGACAACATCACGACTGTAGCTTACATCAACCATCAGGGAGGGACAAGAAGCTCCCTAGCTATGATGGAAGTATCAAAGATAATTCGCTGGGCAGAGTCTCACTCTTGCCACCTGTCAGCAATCCACATCCCGGGAGTGGAGAACTGGGAGGCGGATTTCTTAAGTCGTCAGACTTTTCATCCGGGGGAGTGGGAACTTCATCCGGAGGTCTTTGCCCAAATACTTCGACGTTGGGGCAAACCAGAGATAGATCTCATGGCGTCTCGACAGAACGCCAAGCTTCCTCGTTACGGGTCCAGATCCAGGGATCCAGGAGCAGTCCTGATAGATGCTCTGACAGCACCTTGGGACTTCAGGATGGCTTACGTGTTTCCACCCTTCCCGTTGCTTCCTCGATTGATAGCCAGAATCAAACAAGAGAGAGCATCAGTGATTCTAATAGCACCTGCGTGGCCACGCTGGACTTGGTATGCAGACCTGGTGGACATGTCATCCTGTCCGCCTTGGTCTCTACCTCTGAAACAGGACCTTCTGATACAGGGTCCCTTCAAACATCAAAATCTAACTTCTCTGAAGCTGACTGCTTGGAAATTGAACGCTTAATTTTATCAAGACGTGGGTTTTCTGAGTCAGTTATTAGTACCTTAATACAGACTAGGAAACCTGTTACCAGAAAGATTTACCATAAGATATGGCGTAAATACCTACATTGGTGTGAATCCAAAGGTTACTCTTGGAGTAAGGTTAGGATTCCTAGGATATTGTCTTTTCTACAAGAAGGTTTAGAAAAGGGTTTATCTGCTAGTTCATTAAAGGGACAGATCTCAGCTCTGTCCATTCTGTTACACAAACGTCTGTCAGAAGTTCCTGACGTCCAGGCTTTTTGTCAGGCTTTGGCCAGGATTAAGCCTGTGTTTAAAACTGTTGCTCCACCATGGAGTTTAAACCTTGTTCTTAATGTTTTACAGGGCGTTCCGTTTGAACCCCTTCATTCCATTGATATAAAGTTGTTATCTTGGGAAGTTCTATTTTTAATGGCTATTTCCTCGGCTCGAAGAGTCTCTGAATTATCAGCCTTACATTGTGATTCTCCTTATTTGATTTTTCATTCGGATAAGGTAGTCCTGCGTACTAAACCTGGGTTCTTACCTAAGGTAGTTACTAACAGGAATATCAATCAAGAGATTGTTGTTCCTTCTTTATGCCCAAATCCTTCTTCAAAGAAGGAACGTCTACTGCACAACCTGGATGTAGTCCGGGCTCTAAAATTTTACTTGCAGGCAACTAAGGAATTCCGACAAACGTCTTCTCTGTTTGTCATTTACTCTGGGCAGAGGAGAGGTCAAAAAGCTTCCGCTACCTCTCTTTCTTTTTGGCTTCGTAGCATAATTCGTTTAGCTTATGAGACTGCTGGACAGCAGCCCCCTGAAAGAATTACAGCTCATTCTACTAGAGCTGTGGCTTCCACTTGGGCCTTCAAGAATGAGGCCTCTGTTGAACAGATTTGCAAGGCTGCAACTTGGTCTTCGCTTCATACTTTTTCCAAATTTTACAAATTTGACACCTTTGCTTCATCGGAGGCTATTTTTGGGAGAAAGGTTCTTCAGGCAGTGGTTCCTTCTGTATAAAGAGTCTGCCTATCCCTCCCGTCATCCGTGTACTTTTGCTTTGGTATTGGTATCCCAGAAGTAATGATGACCCGTGGACTGATCACACTTAACAGAAGAAAACATAATTTATGCTTACCTGATAAATTCCTTTCTTCTGTAGTGTGATCAGTCCACGGCCCGCCCTGTTTTTAAGGCAGGTAAATATTTTTTAATTTATACTCCAGTCACCACTTCACCCTTGGCTTTTCCTTTCTCGTTGGTCCTTGGTCGAATGACTGGGAGTGACGTAGAGGGGAGGAGCTATATGCAGCTCTGCTGGGTGAATCCTCTTGCACTTCCTGTAGGGGAGCAGTTAATATCCCAGAAGTAATGATGACCCGTGGACTGATCACACTACAGAAGAAAGGAATTTATCAGGTAAGCATAAATTATGTTTTTTACAGAGAGCAATTATGCCTCACTAATCGTAGTGTGAATGGTAAGCTACTTTCTATGTGGAGATGCTGTTTCGCCATCTACAATGGCAATTAGATTACCTTTTTATCCCAAAGAGTGGTGACTTGTGTGACACAAATTAAGTAATAAAATCTATACGGAAGCAATACAAACAGTTTTCAGCTCTCTGAGTTTGAATACTCGCGCACAGGCCCTCACAGTAATAACATTTACTAGAAGCATTTTCGCTAATGGAAGTATTATTCAAAAATCATTCAAATTGAAATACATTTATGCATTTTTAAATTTTATCCTTTCTATCCCTTTAATGTTTTAGTACCACAGACAATTTAAAGGTCCAGTAAATATAGTAGTATTGCATACTCGGCAAATGCATAATAGAAACAATGCAGTAACACTTGGTCTGAATTTCAAATGAGAAGTTTTTTTTTTTTCTAACAAAGTTCAAAGTTGCTTATATTTCCCCTCCCCAAAATGCATGTACATATATAATGTGAACTCTTGCTCATGCTCAGTAGGAGCTGTTGCCTCAAAAATGTGCCTATGACTGTGCAGTTTTTGATAATGATAAATTGTATATTTGTTCAAAACTGTATGCTCTTTCTGAATCATGAAAATTTAATTTTGAATTTAGTGTCCCTTTAAACCTAAAATGTCTTCTCATCTTATCATTTAATTCTACAAGGTACGGCTGTTTGGTACCATCTCCAAAACAAATGTTTTTCTACTTAAGTGTCCAAGCTATACAGACTACTTGCAATGCAGTATTTGTCTGTGAATCTAATATCTTACACTTTTTACATGAGTGGTTTAATGGTAGCACCTGCATCATCTATGCATATGCTCAGTGGGTGCCATACAAAGCTCATGAAGACTGTGCACCATTTTATAATGGAAGTAAATGTAGACATTTTTTAATTACAGGATCTATTTGAAGCATTAAAGGGACATTCCAGTCAAAATTTAAATGCACATAGGTTTATTACATCTTTGAATAGAAGCATATTTCCATCTAAAGGGGAAGAGAGTCCACAGCTTCATTCATTACTGTTGGAAATTAAGAACCTGGCCACCTGGAGGTGGCAAAGACACCCCAGCCAAAGGCTTAAATACCTCCCCCACTTCCCTCATCCCCCAGTCATTCTTTGCCTTTCGTCAAAGGACGATGGCAGAGAAGTGCCGGAGTTTCGGAGTAGTCACTTATGGAGGGTAGTACTCTTCGCAGTGGAACTGGAGTTTTAAGTAGTCCTGTCAGCCTCTCCGTGAGGGCCTGGGTGAAAGTGAGTCTTTCTGCGAAACCATCCCGACTCTTATTAACAGCTCCACAAGCAATCAGCGTTGACGAGTTTCGCTGCCTGCTTTCTACACTCAAGTCCATGTCATGAGCGAGGCTACTAACCTGTCGCACTAGAAGGGCCATGTTCCTGTTCCACGGTGTAGATTCTGGTAAGATAGTTTAATTTTTTATTAATATGATAACATAAAGACAGGGTCACAGTGTGGCGCCTTTTTATCTTTACAGAATCAAGGGTTAATATTCCTGGAAAGGGGATTATTGAACGGGGGGTCTATACATGATATTGTTTATTGTGTTATTGCTGCGTTATTTGCGAGATGAGGCTCTGGCAATGTGTGGAACTTCAGGTTACTTGCAGGATTTGCCACGGCCATATTTTGGCGTGTTTTCCCTAGTGCAGGGGCAGTCCTGCAAGGCACGCCATTTGACTGGGTGCGGCTATCTCTCCTCTGTTGATCTTTGCGCAGGAGACGTAATGGTTTCTGGAGTCCGGGTCCTAGGAGGTGGTGAGTGCCCTGGCCATTGGCTGTATAAAGGTACCCCTTTTTTGGGTGTAAATTAAATAATCTATCAATAGCGAGAGCTATGGGGGACTCTGACGCATTGGAGGGCTCTCCCTCTTATACTAAGTGTCATTCCTGTGTTTATTGTGAGGAGGTTCTGGTAGATCAGCCTGCTCAACTTTGTTCCACATGCCTTGATAAAGTCACAACATCTAAATGTAAACGGATGTCTAGTACTACTAAGCCGTCCACCTCTGAGGGTTCTTCGTCCTGTGACCCTGCATTCATCTCTTATTGCACATGCAGGGCCCCGGGGTCCAACCGTTACTCCTTTGGGAGAGATTCAGTGGCCGTTAGACTATCCCGGTTCCCGTTAAGATGGTGAATATTAAGAATGTATGGGAGCGATTAGGGTCGTCCTTTTCCCCTTATTCCTTTAAAAAACTGTTTCCCATTCCAGACTCTCAGCTTGAGCTGTGGGGGACCATTCCCAAGGTGGATGGGGCTATCTCTACACTTGCAAAGTGGACAACTATTCCCCTCGAGGATAGTTAGTCGTTCAAGGAGCCCATGGATAAAAAGCTGGAAAACATGTTGAGAAAGATGTTTCTGCACACAGGGTTTGTTTTTCAGCCAGTGGCTGCGGTCGCAGGAGCTGCGGCATATTGGTGCGAATCCCTGTGTGAAACGGTCGAAGGGGAGACACAGGAGAAGATTAAGGCGCTGAAGGTCACCAATTCTTTCATCTGTGATGCCAATATGCAAATTATTCGCCTGAATGCTAAGGTGTCAGGTTTTTCGGTTTTAGCGTGCAGGGCTCTGTGGATAAAATCTTGGTCTGCGGACATGACCTCCAAGTCAAGGTTGTTGTCACTGCCTTTTCAAGGAAAGATCCTGTTTTGTCCAGGATTGGATTGGATAATATCCACGGTTATGGGAGGCAAGGGAGCTTTCCTACCGCAGGATAAGAAGGCTAAGCCCAAGGGATCTACGTTTCGTCCCTTTCGTGTGGATCTTAGAAGCCGGCTCAAGTCTAAGCAGAGCAAGAAGCCCGCCGAGACTAAATGCCCACGACCAGTCTCTGGATCACGTAGGGGGCGGATTATCTCAATTCTCAGACGCATGGTTGCAGGACATTCAGGACACCTGGGTTCTAGAAGTTGTCTCTCAGGGATACAGGATAGGGTTCAGATCCCATCCGTCAGAGGGCAGATTCCTCCTGTCAAACCTGTCTTCAAGACCAGAGTAGAGAGAAGCCTTTCTAGAGTGTGTGAGAGATCTTGCCTCTCTCTGGGTTATCATACCAGTACCCCTAGCAGAAACTGGTCTAGGGTACTATTACAACCTTTTTGTGGTCCCAAAGGAGGAGGGCACTTTCCGCCCAATTCTGGACCTAAAATGTTTAAACAAGTTCCTGAGTGTTCCATCATTCAAAATAGAAATAATCAGATCTATTTTACCCCTAGTTCAAGTGGGACAGTTTATGACAAATATTGATTTGAAGGACGCTTACCTTCATGTGCCAATTCACAGGGACCACTTCAGGTTCCTAAGGTTTTGCATTTCTGGACCAACACTTCCAGTTTGTGCCCCTTCCTTTTGGTCTGGCGACGGCTCAGAGAGTCTTCACAAAGGTTCTGGGGGCGCGACTGGCAGTGGCACCTTATCTGAACGACATCCTAGTTCAGGCGCCGTCGTTCAGCCTTGCAGGGGATCATTTGAGGGCTCCTCTTCTGCTCCAATCTCACGATTGGAAAATCAACTCAGGAAAGAGTTCCCTGGTTCCCAGCAACAGGGTAGAGTTCCTGGGCACGATAATAGACTCTATGTCCTTGAAGATATTTCTAACAGATCAGCGGCGCAGGAAGCTTGCGTCCACCTGTCTTGCCCTTCAGTCCTCCACAAGCCCGTCGGTGGCTCAATGTAGGAGGTGATCAGTCTTATGGTGTCGAGCATAGATGTCATCCCATTTGCCAGGTTCCATCTCAGACCTCTTCAGTTGTGCATGTTGAGACAGTGGAACGGCGATCATTCAGATCTATCACAGCTGATATCCATGGATGCTCGGACTCGGACCTCCCTCTCCTGGTGGACCCGGTTACATTGTCGTCCTAACTCCCATTTGAGCATGGACTTACTGCCAGCAGGTGACATATGATATCAGGAACTGTAAAAGCAAAAAAATCATCTGAGCATGCCTAGTAACTTAAAGGTAGAAAATAGAAAGAACAGAGTAAACCTGTTTTTTGGTAAGTATGTTTTTTATTACTTAAGACACCTCCGCTATGGTTTGGCATTTATATAAAGTTCTAAATATATGTATTGTACTTATATTTGCCATGAGTCAGGTTCATGTATTTCCTTGTGCAGACTGTCGGTTTCATATTTGGGAATTAAACATATTAAGAAATATTTTTTTTCTTACCTGGGGTTTAGTCTTTTTTTCAATTGACTACTTTTTTTCTTACAAAATTGCGGGCAGCATTAGACCCGTGGGTGCGCCAAATGCTAGACTTTATTGCGTCATTGTTAGCGCAAGAATTTTTTTGGCGATAAAAGTACGTCCGTTGGCGTGTTTGTCATTTCCAGGGTCGTAGTTGACGCCGAAGCCTTACGCATGGTTGCGTTGTTAGTGACACAAGTGTGTAATTTCCGGATATTGTTGGCACCAAAAAAAATTCTCTTATACGCTGTGCGTCATACTTGCCACCAAATTTTTCATTAATTTAATACCCGATTGCTGTTTGCCTCTTGCCTTTCTCTATGTCAGAGGGCTATGCTGTTTGCATTTTTTCCCATTCCTGAAACTGTCATATAAGGAAATTGATAATTTTGCTTTATATGTTGTTTTTTCATTTACATTTTGCAAGATGTCTCAATCTGATCCTGCTTCAGAAGTATCTGTTGGAACTTTGCTGCCTGACATTGGTTCTACCAAAGCTAAGTGCATTTGTTGTAAGATTGTGGAAATTATATCTACGAATGTCATTTGTAATAGTTGTCATGATACTTTTACATGCAGAAAATGTATCCATCAGTAATAGTACATTGCCAGTTGCAGTTCCTTCAACTTCTAATGTACATGATATACCTATGAATTTTAAAGAATTTGTTTCTGATTCTTTGTCTGCATTTCCGCCTTCTAATAAACGTAAAAGGTCTTTTAAAACTTCTCATAAAGTTGATAACATTTCAAATGACCGACAACATAATGATTTATCCTCCTCTGATGAGGATCTATCTGATTCAGAAGATCCTTCCTCAGATATTGACACTGACAAATCTACTTATTTGTTTAAAATAGAGTATATTCGTTCTTTGTTAAAAGAAGTGTTAATTACTTTGGATATTGAGGAAGCGAGTCCTCTTACTAGTAAACGTTTAAATGCTGTTTTTAAACCACCTGTGGTTACTCCAGAGGTTTTTCCTATTCCTGATGCTATTTCTGATATGATTTCTAAGGAATGGAATAAGCAAGGTACTCCTTTTATTCCTTCTTCAAGGTTTAAAAATGGTATCCTTTACCAGCAATTTCTATAGAGTTTTGGGAAAAGATCCCCAAAGTTGATGGGGCTATTTCTACTCTTGCTAAACGTACCACTATTCCTATGGAAGATAGTACTTCTTTTATAGATCCTTTAGATAGGAAACTTGAATCCTATCTAAGGAAAGCCTATTTATATTCAGGTCATCTTCTCAGGCTTGCAATTTCTTTGGCTGATGTTGCGGCTGCATCAACTTTTTTTTGGTTGGAGAATTTAGCGCAACAAGAATTGGATTCTGACCTATCTAGCATTGTTCGCTTACTGCAACATGCTAATCATTTTATTTGTGATGCCATTTTTTATATCAAAATTGATGTTAAATCCATGTCTTTAGCTATTTTAGTTAGAAGAGCTTTATGGCTTAAATCTTGGAATGCTGATATGACATCTAAATCTAGATTATTATCTCTCTTTCCAAGGTAATAATTTATTTGGTTCTCAGTTGGATTCTATTATTTCAACTGTTACTGGAGGAAAAGGGGTTTTTCTACCTCAGGTTAAAAAACCTAAAGGTAAATCTAAGGCTTCTAACCGTTTTCGTTCCTTTCGTCAAAATAAGGAACAAAAAGCTAATCCTTCCCCCAAGGAATCTGTTTGCAATTGGAAACCTTCCTCAAATCCAAGCCTTTTAAAAAACTAAAGTCAGCCCCTAAGTCCGCATGAAGGTGCGGCCCTCATTCCAGCTCAGCTGGTAGGGGGCAGATTAAGGTTTTTCAAGGATTTTTGGATAAATTCTGTCCAAAATCAATGGATACAGAGCATTGTCTCTCAAGAGGTAAGACCTCCTGTGAGAAGATTTTTTTCTCTCACATGTCCCAGCGAATCCAGTAAAAGCTCAGGCTTTCCTGAAGTGTGTTTCAGACCAGGAGTCTTCAGGGGTGATCATGCCGGTTCCTTTTCAGGAACAAGGTCTGGGGTTTTATTCAAATCTATTCATTGTCCCAAAGAAGGAAAATTCATTCAGACCAGTTCTGGATCTGAAAATTTTGAATAGTTATGTAAGAGTACCAACTTTCAAGATGGTGACTATAAGGACTATTCTGCCTTTTGTTCAGCAAGGACATTATATGTCTACAATAGACTTGCAGGATGCATACCTTCATATTCCGATTCATCCAGAACATTATCAGTTCCTGAGATTCTCTTTTCTAGTCAAGCATTACCAATTTGTTGCTCTTCCATTTGGCCTAGCAACAGCTCCAAGAATCTTTTCAAAGTTCTAGGTGCCCTACTCTCTGTAATCAGAGAGCAGGGTATTGCGGTGTTTCCTTATTTGGATGATATCTTGGTACTAGCTCAGTCTTTATGTTCTGCAGAATCTCACACGAATCAACTAGTGTTGTTTCTTCAAAAACATGGTTGGAGGATCAATTTACCAAAAAGTTTCTTGATTCCTCTGACAAGGGTCACCTTTTTAGGTTTCCAGATAGATTCAGTGTCCATGACTCTGTCTCTAACAGACGAGAGACGTTCAAAATTGGTTGCAGCCTGTTGGCACCTTCAGTGGCTATGTGCATGGAAGTTTTAGGCCTCATGACTGCAGCATCGGACGCGATTCCTTTTGCTCGCTTTCACATGAGACCTCTCCAGCTTTGTATGCTGAATCAATGGTGCAGGGATTATACTAAAATATCACAGTTAATATCCTTAAATCCCAATGTTCGACACTCTGATGTGGTGGTTAAATCACCAGCGTTTAGTTCAAGGGGCTTCCTTTGTTCGGCCAACCTGGACTGTGATCACTACAGACGCAAGTCTTTCAGGTTGGGGAGCTGTTTGGAGATCTCTGACAGCACAAAGGGTTTGGAAATCTCAAGAGGCGAGATTACCAATCAATATTTTAGAACTCTGTGCAATTCTCAGAGCTCTTCAGTTATGGCCTCTGTTGAAGAGAGAACCGTTCATTGGTTTTCAGACAGACAATATCACAACTGTGGCATATGTCAATCATCAGGATGGGACTCACAGTCCCCAAGCTATGAAAGAAGTATCTTGGATACTTGCTTGGGCGGAATCCAGCTCCTGTCTAATCTCTGCGGTGCATATACCAGGTGTAGACAATTGGGAGGTGGATTATCTCAGCCGTCAGACTTTACATCCAGGGGAGTGGTCTCTGCATCCAGATGTGTTTTCTCAGATTGTTCAGATGTGGGGTCTCCCAGAGATAGACCTCATGGCCTCTCACCTCTCATCTAAACAAGAAACTTCCCAGATACCTGTCCAGGTCCAGGGATGTTCAGACGGAAGCAGTGGATGCGCTGACACTTCCATGGTGTTATCAACCTGCTTACATTTTCCCGCCTCTAGTTCTTCTTCCAAGAGTGATCTCCAAAATCATCATGGAACAATCGTTTGTGTTGCTGGTGGCTCCAGCATGGCCACACAGGTTTTGGTATGCAGATCTTGTTCGGATGTCCAGTTGCCAGCCTTGGCCACTTCCGTTAAGGCCGGACCTAGTGTCTCAAGGTCCGTTTTTCCATCAGGATCTCAAATCATTAAATTTGAAGGTATGGAAATTGAACGCTTAGTACTAAGTCATAGAGGTTTCTCTGACTCAGTGATTAATACTGTTACAAGCTTGTAAATCTGTCTCTAGAAAGATTTATTATCGAGTTTGGAAGACCTATATTTCCTGGTGTTCTTCTCTAAATTCTCTTGGCATTCTTTTAGAATTCCTAGAATTCTACAGTTTCTTCAGGATGGTTTGGATAAGGGTTTGTCTGCAAGTTCCTTGAAGGGACAAATCTCTGCTCTTTCTGTTTAATTTCACAGAAAGATTGCTAAACTTCCTGATATTCACTGTTTTGTACAGGCTTTAGTTCGTATTAAGCCCGTCATTAAATCAATTTCTCCTCCTTGGAGTCTTAATTTGGTTTTGAAGGCGCTACAGGCTCCTCCGTTTGAGCCTATGCATTCTTTGGACATTAAACTACTTTCTTGAAAAGTGTTGCTCCTCTTGGCCATCTCTTCTGCTAGAAGAGTTTCTGAGCTATCTGCTCTTTCTTGTGAATCTCCTTTTCTGATTTTTCTGATTTTTCATCAGGATAAGGCGGTTTTGTGGACTTCATTTAAATTTTTGCCTTAAGTTGTGAATTCTAACAACATTAGTAGAGAAATTGTTGTCCCTTCCTTGTGTCCTAATCCTAAGAATTCTTTGGAAAGATCCTCACATTCTTTGGTTGTGGTGAGAGCTTTGAAATATTATGTTGAAGCTACTAAAGATTTCAGGAAGACTTCTAGTCGGTGTGTTATATTTTCTGGTCCTAGGAAAGGTCAGAAGGCCTCTATTTCCTTGGCTTCTTGGTTAAAGCTTTTGATTCATCACATTTGGAGTCGGGTCAGGCTCCGCCTCAGAGAATTACAGCTCATTCTACTAGATCAGTCTCCACTTCGTGGGCTTTTAAGAATGAAGCTTCAGTTGATCAGATTTGCAAAGCAGCAACTTGGTCCTCTTTGCATACATTTACTAAATTCTACTATTTTGATGTATTTGCTTCTTCAGAAGCAGTTTTTGGTAGAAAAGTTCTTCAGGCAGCTGTTTGTTTGATTCTTCTGTTAATGTTTTAAGTTTTTTTCTTTTCATTATGAGAATAACTTATATTTTGGGTTGTGGATTATTTTTTCAGCGAGAAATGGGAGTTCTACATCTTGGGTATTGATATCCCATACATCACTAGCTCATGGTCTCTTGCCAATTACATGAAAGAAAACATAATTTATTTAAGAATTTACCTGATAAATTCATTTCTTTCATATTGGCAAGAGTCCATGAGGCCCACTCTTTTTATGGTGGTTATGATTTTTTTTGTATAAAGCACAATTATTTCCAAATTCCTTTGTTGATGCTTTTTACTCCTTGCTTTATCACCCCACTTCTTGGCTATTCGTTAAACTGAATTGTGGGTGTGGTGAGGGGTGTATTTATACGCATTTTGAGGTTTGGGAAACTTTGCACCTCCTGGTAGGAATGTATATCCCATACGTCACTGGCTCATGGACTCTGGCCAATATGAAAGAAATGAATTTATCAGGTAAAATCTTACATAAATTATGTTTTTCCTCTGTTGCTCTTCTTCCACGAGTCATTGCTTGTATCAAACTGGAGACTGCATCAGTAATTCTAATAGCTCCTGCATGGCCTCGCATGATCTCATATGCAGACCTAGTGAGGATGTCATCTCTTCCTCCTCGGAGGTTGCCTCGGAGGAAGAACCTAACTCAGGGTCCTTTCCTTCATCAATATTTTGTTTCTCTGAAGCTGACTGCTTGGAGATTGAACGCTTAGTTCTGCCTAAGCGTGGCTGAGTCGGTCATTAGGACCATGATCAAGATTTTCCATAAGGTATGACGTATATACCTTTATTGGTGTGAATCCAAGGACTACTCTTTGAGTAGGGTTAGGATTCCTAGGATTTTGTCTTTTCTCCAGGTAGCCCTGGAGAAGGGATTGTCAGTCAATACTCTGAAAGGTCAGATTTCTGTTTTATCCTTCTGTCAGGCCCTGGTTAGCATCCGGCATGTGTTTAAGTTTAGCAGCAGGCTCCGTTTGAGCCTTGCATCCCATAGATATCTTGGAAGATTTTGTTTCTTTTTGCTATCTCTTCTGCTCGGAGAGTTTTCGGAACTCTCGGCTTGCAGTGCGATTCGCCTTAGCCTATCTTTCTTTCATGTAATTAGCAAGAGTCCATGAGCTAGTGACGTATGGGATATACATTCCTACCAGGAGGGGCAAAGTTTCCCAAACCTCAAAATGCCTATAAATACACCCCTCACCACACCCACAATTCAGTTTTACAAACTTTGCCTCCTATGGAGGTGGTGAAGTAAGTTTGTGCTAGATTCTACGTTGATATGCACTCCGCAGCAAGTTGGAGCCCGGTTTTCCTCTCAGCGTGCAGTGAATGTCAGAGGGATGTGAGGAGAGTATTGCCTATTTGAATGCAGTGATCTCCTTCTACGGGGTCTATTTCATAGGTTCTCTGTTATCGGTCGTAGAGATTCATCTCTTACCTCCCTTTTCAGATCGACGATATACTCTTATTTATATACCATTACCTCTGCTGATTCTCGTTTCAGTACTGGTTTGGCTTTCTACAAACATGTAGATGAGTGTCCTGGGGTAAGTAAATCTTATTTTCTGTGACACTCTAAGCTATGGTTGGGCACTTTGTTTATAAAGTTCTAAATATATGTATTCAAACATTTATTTGCCTTGACTCAGAATGTTCAACATTCCTTATTTTCAGACAGTCAGTTTCATATTTGGGATAATGCATTTGAATCAAACATTTTTTCTTACCTTAAAAATTTGACTCTTTTTTCCCTGTGGGCTGTTAGGCTCGCGGGGGCTGAAAATGCTTCATTTTATTGCGTCATTCTTGGCGCGGACTTTTTTGGCGCAAAAAATCTTTTCCGTTTCCGGCGTCATACGTGTCGCCGGAAGTTGCGTCATTTTTTGACGTTCTTTTGCGCCAAAAATGTCGGCGTTCCGGATGTGGCGTCATTTTTGGCGCCAAAAGCATTTAGGTGCCAAATAATGTGGGCGTCTTATTTGGCGCTAAAAAATATGGGCGTCGCTTTTGTCTCCACATTATTTAAGTCTCATTTTTCATTGCTTCTGGTTGCTAGAAGCTTGTTCTATGGCATTTTTTCCCATTCCTGAAACTGTCATTTAAGGAATTTGATCAATTTTGCTTTATATGTTGTTTTTTCTCTTACATATTGCAAGATGTCTCACGTTGCATCTGAGTCAGAAGATACTTCAGGAAAATCGCTGTCTAGTGCTGGAACTACCAAAGCTAAGTGTATCTGCTGTAAACTTTTGGTAGCTATTCCTCCGGCTGTTGTTTGTATTAATTGTCATGACAAACTTGTTAATGCAGATAATATTTCCTTTAGTAATGTACCATTGCCTGTTGCAGTTCCTTCAACATCTAAGGTGCAGAATGTTCCTGATAACATAAGAGATTTTGTTTCTGAATCCATCAAGAAGGCTATGTCTGTTATTTCTCCTTCTAGAAAACATAAAAAATCTTTTAAAACTTCTCTCCCTACAGATGAATTTTTAAATGAACATCATCATTCTGATGACTCTTCTGGTTCAGAGGATTCTGTCTCAGAGATTGATGCTGATAAATCTTCATATTTATTTAAAATGGAATTTATTCGTTCTTTACTTAAAGAAGTACTAATTGCTTTAGAAATAGAGGATTCTGGTCCTCTTGATACTAATTCTAAACGTTTAGATAAGGTATTTAAATCTCCTGTGGTTATTCCAGAAGTTTTTCCTGTTCCTAATGCTATTTCTGAAGTAATTTCTAAAGAATGGGATAAATTGGGTAATTCATTTACTCCTTCTAAACGTTTTAAGCAATTATATCCTGTGCCGTCTGACAGATTAGAATTTTGGGACAAAATCCCTAGAGTTGATGGGGCTATTTCTACCCTTGCTAAACGTACTACTATTCCTACGTCAGATGGTACTTCGTTTAAGGATCCTTTAGATAGGAAAATTGAATCCTTTCTAAGAAAAGCTTATCTGTGTTCAGGTAATCTTCTTAGACCTGCTATATCATTGGCTGATGTTGCTGCAGCTTCAACTTTTTGGTTGGAAACTTTAGCGCAACAAGTAACGGATCATGATTCTCATAATATTATTATTCTTCTTCAGCATGCTAATAATTTTATCTGTGATGCCATTTTTGATATTATCAGAGTTGATGTCAGGTTTATGTCTCTAGCTATTTTAGCTAGAAGAGCTTTATGGCTTAAGACTTGGAATGCTGATATGGCTTCTAAATCAACTCTACTTTCCATTTCTTTCCAGGGTAACAAATTATTTGGTTCTCAGTTGGATTCTATTATCTCAACTGTTACTGGTGGGAAAGGAACTTTTTTACCACAGGATAAAAAATCTAAGGGTAAAAACAGGGCTAATAATCGTTTTCGTTCGTTTCAACAAAGAACAAAAGCCTGATCCTTCATCCTCAGGAGAAGTTTCAGTTTGGAAACCATCTCCAGTCTGGAATAAATCCAAGCCTTCTAGAAAGGCAAAGCCTGCTTCTAAGTCCACATGAAGGTGCGGCCCTCATTCCAGCTCAGCTGGTAGGGGGCAGGTTACGTTTTTTCAAAGAAATTTGGATCAATTCTGTTCACAATCTTTGGATTCAGAACATTGTTTCAGAAGGGTACAGAATTGGTTTCAAGATGAGACCTCCTGCAAAGAGATTTTTTCTTTCCCGTGTCCCAGTAAATCCAGTGAAAGCTCAAGCATTTCTGAATTGTGTTTCAGATCTAGAGTTGGCTGGAGTAATTATGCCAGTTCCAGTTTCGGAACAGGGGATGGGGTTTTATTCAAATCTCTTCATTGTACCAAAGAAGGAGAATTCCTTCAGACCAGTTCTGGATCTAAAAATATTGAATCGTTATGTAAGGATACCAACGTTCAAAATGGTAACTGTAAGGACTATCTTGCCTTTTGTTCAGCAAGGGCATTATATGTCCACAATAGATTTACAGGATGCATATCTGCATATTCCGATTCATCCAGATCATTATCAGTTCCTGAGATTCTCTTTTCTGGACAAGCATTACCA
Organism: Bombina bombina; assembly: GCF_027579735.1. Taxonomy (NCBI): domain Eukaryota; kingdom Metazoa; phylum Chordata; class Amphibia; order Anura; family Bombinatoridae; genus Bombina; species Bombina bombina. The sequence goes on from NC_069499.1 coordinate 358,262,013, forward strand.
GTTTGTGGCTCTGCCGTTTGGCCTAGCTACAGCTCCAAGAATTTTTACAAAGGTTCTCGGTGCCCTTCTGTCTGTAATCAGAGAACAGGGTATTGTGGTATTTCCTTATTTGGACGATATCTTGGTACTTGCTCAGTCTTTACATTTAGCAGAATCTCAAACGAATCGACTTGTGTTGTTTCTTCAAAATCATGGTTGGAGGATCAATTTACCAAAAAGTTCATTGATTCCTCAGACAAGGGTAACCTTTCTGGGTTTCCAGATAGATTCAGTGTCCATGACTCTGTCTTTAACAGACAAGAGACGTCTAAAATTGATTTCAGCTTGTCGAAACCTTCAGTCACAATCATTCCCTTCGGTAGCCTTATGCATGGAAATTCTAGGTCTTATGACTGCTGCATCGGACACGATCCCCTTTGCTCGTTTTCACATGCGACCTCTTCAGCTCTGTATGCTGAATCAATGGTGCAAGGATTACACAAAGATATCTCAATTAATATCTTTAAAACCGATTGTACGACACTCTCTAACGTGGTGGACAGATCACCATCGTTTAATTCGGGGGGCTTCTTTTGTGCTTCTGACCTGGACTGTAATTTCAACAGATGCAAGTCTCACAGGTTGGGGAGCAGTGTGGGGATCTCTGATAGCACAAGGAGTTTGGGAATCTCAGGAGGTGAGATTACCGATCAATATTTTGGAACTCCGTGCAATTTTCAGAGCTCTTCAGTTTTGGCCTCTTCTGAAGAGAGAATCGTTCATTTGTTTTCAGACAGACAATGTCACAACTGTGGCATACATCAATCATCAAGGAGGGACTCACAGTCCTCTGGCTATGAAAGAAGTATCTCGAATTCTGGTTTGGGCGGAATCCAGCTCCTGTCTAATCTCTGCGGTTCATATCCCAGGTATAGACAATTGGGAAGCGGATTATCTCAGTCGCCAAACGTTGCATCCGGGCGAATGGTCTCTTCACCCAGAGGTATTTCTTCAGATTGTTCAAATGTGGGAACTTCCAGAAATAGATCTGATGGCGTCTCATCTAAACAAGAAACTTCCCAGGTATCTGTCCAGATCCCGGGATCCTCAGGCGGAGGCAGTGGATGCATTATCACTTCCTTGGAAGTATCATCCTGCCTATATCTTTCCGCCTCTAGTTCTTCTTCCAAGAGTAATCTCCAAGATTCTGAAGGAATGCTCGTTTGTTCTGCTGGTAGCTCCGGCATGGCCTCACAGGTTTTGGTATGCAGATCTTGTCCGGATGGCCTCTTGTCAACCGTGGACTCTTCCGTTAAGACCAGACCTTCTGTCGCAAGGTCCTTTTTTCCATCAGGATCTGAAATCCTTAAATTTAAAGGTGTGGAGATTGAACGCTTGATTCTTGGTCAAAGAGGTTTCTCTAACTCTGTGATTAATACTATGTTACAGGCGCGTAAATCTGTATCTAGAGAGATATATTATAGAGTCTGGAAGACCTATATTTCTTGGTGTCTTTCTCATCATTTTTCTTGGCATTCTTTTAGAATACCGAGAATTTTACAGTTTCTTCAGGATGGTTTAGATAAGGGTTTGTCCGCAAGTTCCTTGAAAGGTCAAATCTCTGCTCTTTCTGTTCTTTTTCACAGAAAGATTGCTATTCTTCCTGATATTCATTGTTTTGTACAAGCTTTGGTTCGTATAAAACCTGTCATTAAGTCAATTTCTCCTCCTTGGAGTTTGAATTTGGTTCTGGGGGCTCTTCAAGCTCCTCCGTTTGAACCTATGCATTCATTGGACATTAAATTACTTTCTTGGAAAGTTTTGTTCCTTTTGGCAATCTCTTCTGCCAGAAGAGTTTCTGAATTATCTGCTCTTTCTTGTGAGTCTCCTTTTCTGATTTTTCATCAGGATAAGGCGGTGTTGCGAACTTCTTTTGAATTTTTACCTAAAGTTGTGAATTCCAACAACATTAGTAGAGAAATTGTGGTTCCTTCATTATGTCCTAATCCTAAGAATTCTAAGGAGAAATCGTTGCATTCTTTGGATGTTGTTAGAGCTTTGAAATATTATGTTGAAGCTACTAAGTCTTTCCGAAAGACTTCTAGTTTATTTGTTATCTTTTCCGGTTCTAGAAAAGGCCAGAAAGCTTCTGCCATTTCTTTGGCATCTTGGTTGAAATCTTTAATTCATCTTGCCTATGTTGAGTCGGGTAAAACTCCGCCTCAGAGGATCACAGCTCATTCTACTAGGTCAGTTTCTACTTCCTGGGCGTTTAGGAATGAAGCTTCGATTGATCAGATTTGCAAAGCAGCAACTTGGTCCTCTTTGCATACTTTTACTAAATTCTACCATTTTTATGTATTTTCTTCTTCTGAAGCAGTTTTTGGTAGAAAAGTACTTCAGGCAGCGGTTTCAGTTTGAATCTTCTGCTTATGTTTTTCATTAAACTTTATTTTGGGTGTGGATTATTTTCAGCAGGAATTGGCTGTCTTTATTTTATCCCTCCCTCTCTAGTGACTCTTGTGTGGAAAGATCCACATCTTGGGTAGTCATTATCCCATACGTCACTAGCTCATGGACTCTTGCTAATTACATGAAAGAAAACATAATTTATGTAAGAACTTACCTGATAAATTCATTTCTTTCATATTAGCAAGAGTCCATGAGGCCCGCCCTTTTTTTGTGGTGGTTATGATTTTTGTATAAAGCACAATTATTCCAATTCCTTATTTTATATGCTTTCGCACTTTTTTATCACCCCACTTCTTGGCTATTCGTTAAACTGAATTGTGGGTGTGGTGAGGGGTGTATTTATAGGCATTTTGAGGTTTGGGAAACTTTGCCCCTCCTGGTAGGAATGTATATCCCATACGTCACTAGCTCATGGACTCTTGCTAATATGAAAGAAATGAATTTATCAGGTAAGTTCTTACATAAATTATGTTTTTAGGCCGATGAGGCGGTTCTTTGTACGAAGTTGGGTTTTCCTCCCAACGTTGTTCAGATAGAGATATTAATCAAGAAATTGTTTTTCCTTCTCTGTCTTAATCCTTCTTCTCTTAAAGGGATTTGTTTATTGGTTGGTGAATTTATCCACCAATCAGCAAGAACCCAGGTTGTTCACCAAAAATGGGCCGGCATCTAAACTTACATTCTTGCTTTTCAAATAAAGATACCAAGAGATTGAAGAAAATTTTATAATAGGAGTAAATTAGAAAGTTGCTTAAAATTGCATGCTCTATCTGAATTACAATAGAAAAAATGTGGGTTCAGTGTCCCTTTAAGCAACGTTTGTTGCACAACCTGGTTGTTGTGTGTTGGATTTCACCAGTCCTCTGCCCTGTTTGTTGATTTTCTCAGGAAAACGTTTAAGGTCAGAAAGCTACTGCTACTTCTCTTTCCCTCTGGTTGAGAAGTACAATTTATTTTGCTTATGAGACTGCTCCTAAAAAAAATTACAGCTCATTCCACTAGGGCTGTTTCCTCTTCTTGGGCCTTCAAAAATGAAGCTTCTGTGGAACAAATTTGCAAGGCTGTATCTTGGTTCTCTCTGCATAATTTTTCAAGATTTATTGGGAGTAAGGTTCTTCAAGTGGTGGTGCCTTCTGTTTGGGTCTACCTGTCTTGTTCTCCCTCCCTGGTCATCTGTGTCCTCTAGCTCGGGTATTGGTTCCCAACAGTAAATGATGACGTCATGGACTCGCCATATCTTAGGAAAGAAAACAAAATGTATGCTTATCTGATAAATTGCTTTCTTTCTGGATATGGTCCACATTTTATTAAGACAGTTATTTTTGACTAAACGTCAGGCACCTCTACACCTTTGTATTATTCCTTTTTCCATTTTCCTTCGGTCAAATTACTGGGGTTTAGGGGAAGGGAAGTGATGCTTTGCTGTGGTGCTCTTTGCCTCCTCCTGCTGGCCAGAAGTGATATTCCCAACAGTAAATGACGTCGTGGACTCACCATATCTGTAAATAAATAAATTTATCAGGTAAGCATAAATTTTTGTTTTTATTTTCTGGCAGTGATTGTGTGATTAAACGTATTGCATTCTTAATGTTTTTAGTGGATTGTTTTGGTGCATTTTTCTTTGTGATAAAGGGAAATAAACATTTGTCCATATGGTTTACCAAGTGAAACACCAGCTTGATGGAGTCTGTGTATTAAATTTGTTTCCTTCAAAATTGCCTGAAGGACAATGCATATGTTCTTAAATTGCAGTTGCTTGCTTTGTGTCGAGGTGACCTAGATAGCAGAGCAGTGACCCATCATATGCTTGTTGTCACTGATATACTACCCATTCTAAACTCAATTAAAATACATTTTGATGTAGCCATGACAACTGTATTTTTTAAACATACTTTCCTTAAAATAAAAGCCAGAGCATTGAATGTGCAATTCTATAAAGCAGTTTTTTTATTTATTTATTTTTTTTATTTTTTTTGATTAATAGAAATAAATGCTGAATCCATTTTTACCTTAAACAAGGTTTTCCCTCTCTAATTTCTTTCATAAAGATCCACTAGGCATTACTCCTCAGAATTATACTCCAGGTCACTAAGAGGCGGCAAAGATTCCCAAAACGCCTTCCACTTTACTGGAAAGTAGTATTGTCTTTGCTTCCACAAGGCGAAGAATGGAGTTGCTCCAGATTTTCTTCTGAGAGGGGTTCTCAGGCGATTTGAAGCCCATTTTGTCTGAGAGCTACTGTTTGACGGCGGGATTTCTATGGAGTATTGAGTAGTGGCACAATTTCACCCTATGGGAGTTAGTCACAAGTCTGCCAAAGGTGTCAAGTTCCTCTGTTATGTTTACAGTACTGGAAGCAGTTTTCTTCTGCAATTGGTTTTCTAGTAGTATGGGTGCTTATTGGGTAAGTGTTTTTTGTTATTCTTGGCACTCATCTAGCCTATAGGATTTTTATAGGTACTTCAGTACGTTATGGCCTGGGGATTGTTGTGATAGTTATTATTTTGGTATCCTCTTATGGATAGTGCATTTAGGTTGATCAAATGCCCTTTCGGGAGGTTTTTACATTTTTTTTTATTTTGTGCATCTCAGGTTGACAGGTCAGCACGTGCCTGCTTGGCATCTTAACTCACGTCGGTAAGTTAACACGCTTTGGCCTGTTAGGCTTACGTGCGTCAAACTTTTTTCCCCGTACGTCAGTTTGCATGTGCGTTCTTGTTTTTTGTTCGGGCATGCTATCAGGTGGGGGTGAGTGTCTGCTTTTTAGCGAGCTTCATTTATCCTGCGCGTTGACTATTTAGTATTCGCACCTTTCCCTTTTATGCATTTGCCTGGGTAGTACAGTTCTTTTCTGTGCTGGGATTACATGTCTCATTGTTCTTCACAGAAAATTTTTACCGGCCGGGTGGCATTAAGTAGCCAGGTTGGGGCAGTGTAATATTTTCAAATATTATATAATTTTCTGCTATCCAATGTAAAAATGAATGGCATAATTTAACTTAAATGTATTTTAATGATAAATTGTGGAATAAAATTGAAAATTTTTAATGTTAGTTCATTTTAGCTTAATTTTGGCTAAAATGTTAGCAGTGTGGTCAGTAAAATCACCCGGGTGGTGCACCTGCTTAAAAGGTCCTGGGGAAAACACTGTCTGATTAGTGCTTCTCTTTTTTGCCTTATGGATGTTTAAAGGGATAGTAAACCCAATATTTTTCTTTTATGATTCGGATAGTGCATGCAATTTTAAGCAACTTTCTGTATTCCTATTTTCAATTTTTCTTTGTTCTCTTGTTATCTTTATTTGAAAAGGCAGGAATGAAAGCTTTGGAGCCGGACTTTTTTTTTTTTGGTTCAGTATGCTGGATTGGGCTTGCTGACTGGTGCACAACCCAGGTTCTCAACCTAAAATGGACCGGCTCCAAAGCTTTTATTCCTGCTTTTTCAAATAAAGATAGCAAGACAACGAAGAAAAATTGATAATAGAAATAAATTCGAAAGCTGCTTAAAATTGCATGCTCTATCCGAATCATGGAAGAAAAAACTTGGTTTTAATATCCCTTTAACTTTATCGCTCTTCTGCTTGGTCTTTTTTAGCAGGAAGAGGATTAGATTTTCATTACTGCCAAGAGCTGCTTGTAGTGATATATATATATATATAGTCTATGATGTTTGTTATACTTGCTTTTCAAGGGGCATCCTTTGTTCATCCTATTTGGACTATGATCTCGACAGATGCAAGTCTTTCAGGTTTGGTACAGCTTGGGGGTTTCAGAGGGCACAGGAAGTGTGGTTTTCTTTCGGAGACAAGGTTACCAATAAATGTTTTAGATTTCTGCGCAATCTCCGGGGGCACTTCAGAGCTGGCCTCTTCTTGAAAAAGAGACTCAACTTTGTTTTCAGTCAATTTCACAGCAGTGGTTTATGTCAATCATCAAGGGGGAACTTGCAGTCCCCTAGAAATGAGTGAAGTATCACAAATGTTGTCTTAGGCAGAGAGAAATTGTTGTTTGTCTGCAGTACATATTCCAGGGTTAAGAAATTGGGAAGCAGATTTCATCAGCCGCCAATCCCTGCATCCAGGGGAATGAGCTCTTCATCTGGAAGTATTCAAGCAGATCGTGGGTCTGTGGGGTCGCCCAGAGATTGATCTGATAACTTTTCAGTTGAACAACAAGGGATCTAGTAGCTCCCTGGTTGTTTCATCTGGCTTTCATCTTTCCTCCTCTTCTGTTACCAAGGGTGATTGTCAGGATCATGCAGAAGGTGTTTTCAGTGAATGATTGCTCCGGCCTGGCATCGCAGAACTTGGTTTGCAGATCTGTTACAGATTACCAGTTTTCTCTGTGGTTTTCCATGATCTTCTGTACTATTTCCATCAGGATCTCAAATTACAATATTAATCAAGAAATGTTTGTTCCTTTTTGTCATAATTCAAATTTAGATGTGGTCAGAGCTTTGGTTTTTCTTATTTTCCTTTTTTTTTTTTTTTTTTTTTTTTTGGTGAGCTAACAGTTTTGACTAGTCAACAATCGGAGCTCTAGCCACACACAAAGTTGTGTGAGTTACCTCACAAAAAAAATTACTTTTGAAGTGGGCGGCTGGAGCGTGGGGTACTAGAATTGAATCGCTATATAAAAGGAAACTTTACCAAACCTTTAAGGGAATGTAGCTAATCTGTTTTCCCAAATGGTTAAATGTTACCAACTAATCATTACCTATGCAAATATCATTTTATTCAATGCTTGCAACTGTGGTTAAAGGTAAAAACTGGTGAGCAATGTTTGTTCTGCAGGATAACGTTAATATGTGAATATATTTGCTTTTACATGTACAAAATACACTTTAAAATGTGTGCTTTTAAATGTAGGATAAAATATTTTTGTAAGAAATTTAAAATGAGTTATGCATATAAACTCGTAAAATAGATTTTGCCAAAAAAATTAAGATTTATGACATCTGGAATTATTTGTGATGTCAGCATCTTCCTGTTCAGGAGACACTACGATTTAGTAAGTATGTTTTGGCTGTACAATTTAGTAAAAGTTTTGGCTAAAGTACGTTTTATGAGGCTAAGTATATAATACAAAAAGTAGCAAAATAATAGATTTCATGCCATTTGGCAATAGAAGTGTACAACTTGGAGTGTTTATACTCGGACTAGTCATACAATTCATTTTCCTGAATGGAATGATTATTTCCCTGATACCACTCATTATTTTGTAAATACACTTGTGGAGGGGAAATATGGCTTTTTTTTTTTTTTTGCTGGTTAAGTGATGGCAAATTCCCCATATTTACTGCAGCTTTTTATTTTTCTATGCTTTGAGGAATCATTTTAATGTTTTCTTCTTTAATGTGGTTACAAGAATTAATGTTAGGGAATGGTTAATGAAACTTAACATGGTTGTCCTGCTAAGTATGCATAATATTATATTCTTTCAGTTCAGAATAGTGTTATTGCTCATCATTGTATCAGTGCAATCTAAAGGTATATGAAACCAAAACATTTTTTTTATGATAAAAAGTATCCGATTTGCTTTACCCTGGTATTCTTTGTTGAAGATACCTAGGTAGGTGTCTGGAGCACTTTGTGTCAGGAAATAGCGCTGCCATCTGGTGCTCTTGCAAATGGATAACATTCTTGCAAAACTGCTGCCATGTGTACACTACTTGGCTTACATCACTGCTTTTCAACAAAGATACCAAGAGAACAAATAATGATAATAGAAGTAAACTGGAAAGTTAGTTAAAATAGTATGCTCTTTCTGAATTATGAAAGAAAAAAATTGGGTTTCTTTCTAATGGCAGGGAGAGTCCACAAATTAATTAATTACTGTTGGGAAATACAACACCTGGCCACCAGGAGGAGGCAAAGACACCCCAGTCAAAGCATTTAGTATCCCTCCCACTTCCCCTAGTCTGCCAGTAATTATCTGCCTTGTCTGCTGAAAGGATGCCGGCAGAGAACGTGCTCTGAAGGATTGGATCTTTGTTCTTTAATGGGTAGTTTCCCTGCAAGACAAGACTGGGTTTCTTAGAGTAGCCATGTAATTCTCTTAGTAAGAATTGTGGTGAAAGTTAGCATCTGGATGTCGCAGGAAAGCTTCCTTAGCCTCCTTCCAGTGTATGTCAGCTAACACCCCCTCTAGCAACCGGTGTAAGCTTACACTGCTTTCCTTTTTATCTCAGGTCCTTGTCAGAAGGGAATAAGGTATGCTGTCAGACCTGGAAGGCTGTATCTTCTCCACAGCAGAGATAATGGAGGGTAAGTCCTTTCATCCTCTCTATTCCTTCCCTTATGAGGATATACAAAGGCAGGGGACTCTACAGGTGACCGGCTGGCACCTCACTTTCCTCATATAAGTGATCTGGGGACCATTTAATATTTTCCTCTCATGATATTTTATTATTTTTATTATAAGCATCTTGGGTGATTTTACCCCTGAAGCAGGGATGGGTCTCATAACAGGCAGAAACAAGGTTTTGATCTTACATTTCCTGCCATGACTCTGAGGGGAGACATTTGCGGATTGAGAGAATAATGTGACTTGGAGGGCGTTTAGCCTTTATTCCAATGGGGCTTTTACACTTTGGGGATTTCTTGTCCTTCATGGGGATAGCTTAGTGTTTGAGCCACGGCAGCTTCACATACGCTGCTTTACACGCTTTCTCAGGTCTAGAGAATTCAACGGTGGTGCTACACTTGCTTCTAAGCACGGATGCCGTGTACACTGCGTAGGTTGTTTGGTTGGGATACTAAAAAGGAAAAGACTTTGTGTTTGCTTTATTTTTTTCTCATAGGTGACATACTAAGCTGAGGATGCCGCCATTTTAGTTTCTCGGCAGTGGTGCGCATTTCCAACTACACTTCCTGCCATGGTCTGTGTTTTGGCACGCTTCTATGTTTGAACCAGGAGTTATTCTCTGGTACCTACACGTATTTTCTGTCCTGAAGGGTTATAGGCTATTTTTAATGTCTGGATTCCCTTTAGGTATTTTCTCTGTTTTTCTGTAGGGATTTATGGGTGTTTGTTGCCATTTAGTGGCAGTTTCATAACATTACACTGTTTAGAACTAATCAGACAAATGTAAGTTTGTCTTTCAGCTACTATTGATCCTAATGTGGGAATTCCTTTCATTCTCTTGAGATTGTATTTCTCAGCGACTTCTACTCCTCTGGGCTGAAGCCTTTAGGTAGCAAATTTTTGCCCTGTTTAGAAACGCTATTGAGGGTCGGGTCCATGGAAACTGTACAGAGCTGCATCTTGGATGTCTGCTCTACTCCCCTGCTAAGCGTCTAGAGGCGTTTTATTTGGGCTTGGGACAGTGCGGATGCTCAGATTAGGATGAGTATCCTCGCCCTCTGTCCATAGCAGTGGCACATTAGAACTAGTTATGAGGCACAGACTGTATGTTTTGCTTTTAGTTATTATGCAAATAAATCAGTTCCCTTACTGTGAGGGCATTTTGGCGGTCATGAGGGCATTACTGTTTTAGACAGTCCTTCATAGATCTGTTTATTGTACAAATGTTTTGTTTTCTTTTTTAAGACTAAGAATTTGTACTTTCTTTCTAATGACACAGTGAGTCCACTGATCATCTAATTACTATTGGGAATATCACTCCTGCCCAGCAGAAGGTGGCAAAGAGCACGACAGCAAAGCTGTTAAATATCACCACCTCCCTTCCCTCCAACCCCAGTCATTCTCTTTGCCTATGTTAGAGCAAGGAAGTGGTAAAGTTAGGTGTTAGGAAAAGATTCTTTAAGCAAGATTTTATGCAAGATTGTTCTGCTTTGTTCTAGGGTGTAGCCGCAGTCCATATCAGTCTCTTCAGTAGAGCAGTGGTGCCTTTTAAGCAATGGGAACTTGTGGGGTACAATCCTCACTGCGCCTCCCATATATTTATGCTGCCCTAACCGTGCAAGCCTGAGTAAGATTACTCAGTCTTTGTTTCTATTCCCAGGTCCATGTGAGGTACCTGGCCTCTCAAACCTAGTGAGCTGCCGTGCTGCCTGGCAGAAGTCTTAAGGTAAGTGCTAACTTTAATTTTTTTCTGGGACACGCTGCAGAGAAAATAGATGGCACTTTTACATGCATTGGGGGACAAGTCACATTCACCTATGATAGGGGAATGTTTATTAAGGGCAGCAGAGCAGGCACTGGGGATGAGGAGACTGGCTCAGTCATGGTGGTGTATTTTTTACTTTACTCCCAACGGCTGTGGTAATACATTTAGCCGATCAGGAGTTTTCATGTGGTTACGCCCACAATGGGCGGAGTTAGATATTGTGGCAGTTCCTATTGCGAGCCTTTTTTTCTTGCCCCGTCTCACTTCCTGTGTTACGGATTGGAAATCAGCTGCTTCACTGATTTAGCAGCGTTGCGGTTACCGGACCGTAATTTTTAAAGAGTTGAGTCCGGATCAGCTACAGAGTAATATACTTCGTTAGTAGGCAGGCAGGTAAGCACCTCAGCAATGCTAAGCTGAGGTGTAGAGTTGTCTGGAGTGTTTTTTTGGGGGGCTATTGTGTATTTTAAATAACAGAAAAATAAAGCAGTTATTTTTTTCATTTAAAATTTAAAGGAACAGTAACAAATCTTTTTTTTTTTTTTTTTGGGGGGGGGGGGGCTATTTTATGAATATATCAGTTTGTCTGTTTATTGGTGAATAAAGATGGACCGAGAAACCCTGCAAGATGTTACATGTTTTGATGCTAATGTAGAACCACCAATCCCTTTCTGTTCCTCTTGTATTGAGAGAACTTTACATTACAGGGATATACTTTTTTCTGAGCCAACATTGTCTAAGGCGGATGCTGTTCAGGGGTCTTCTGGCAATGTTCAAGATATGCCGCAGCTTTCTCCTCAAGCGTCCCAAAATTTAGTGTCCATATAGCCAGTGCCCTGCGCTTCCTCTATTACTCCAACCGGAGTTACCTTGCAAGACATCATTTCCTTAATGTCATCAGAGGTATCTGATGCGTTGTCTGCTTTTCCCATGATGCAGGGAAAGCGCAAGAGGAAATGTAATCAATCAGTGAATAAGGTTGCTGACACAGTAGTGGCTATTCCAAATGTTCCCTCCCAGAAACCTGGAGAGGAGGATACTTCTGTAGCATCTGAGGGGGAAATCTCAGACTCAGTGTTATACCTTTAGCTGATATTGAAGTTGTTTCTTTCAGGTTTAAGCTCGAACCTCCGTTTGTTACTTAAGGAGGTTTTAGCTACCCTGGACGACTCCGACACTACCGTCGTAGTCAATCCTAAGAAGTCTAGTAAACTAAACAAGTATTTTGACATGCCTTCCATGGTGGAGGTATTTCCTGTACCAGATAGGGCTACAGAGATTATTGCTAAGGAATGGTAGAGACCGGGTATCCCTTTTTCCACATCCCCTATATTTAAGAAGATGTTTCCTATAGCAGACTCTATCAAGGAGTCTTGGGAGATGGTTCCCAAGGTGGAAGGGGCAATTTCCATGCTAGCCAAGAGAACAACTATTCCCATAGAAGATAGTTGTTCCTTTAAGGATCCTATGGATAAGAAGTTAGAGGGGTTACTCAAGAAAATGTATGTACACCAAGGTTTACAATGGCAACCTGCGGTTTGTATTGCTACTGTCACTAGTGCGGCAGCCTACTGGTTTGATGCGTTGTCTGATTCTATTCGGACAGACACTCCCCTCAAAGAGATCCAGGATAGGATCAAAGCCCTTAAGTTGGCCAACTCCTTTATCACGGATGCTTCCCTACAGGTTATTAAACTGGGGGCAAAGATTTCCGGTTTTGCCGTTCTGGCCCGCAGAGCTTTATGGTTAAAATCTTGGTCTGCAGATGTGTCATCTAGGTCTAAACTTTTGCCGATTCCTTACAAGGGAAAGACCTTGTTTGGGCTGGGTTTGACAGAAATAATTTCTGATATTACGGCAGGAAAGGGACATCAGAGTAATTTTCGTCCCTTTCGAAATTTCAAGGGAAAGCCTTCCTCTCCCTCTTCCAAGCAGGATCAGTCCAAGCCATCCTGGAGGTCCAACCAGTCTTGCAACAAGGGAAAACAATCCAAAAAGCTTGCTATTGAATCAAAAACAGCATGAAGGGCCTGCCCCCGATACGGGACCGGATCTCTGTAGGGGACAGACTTTCCTTCTTCTTGGTTACGGGATGTATCATCTGTGTACTGCTAGCTTGGGTATTGACTCCCAATAGTAATTAGATGATCCGTGGACTCACCGTGTCATTAGAAAGAAAACAAAATTTATGCTTACTGATAAATTTATTTCTTGACACGGTGAGTCCACAGCCCGCCCTGTGTTTTTAAGACATGTTTTGTGGGTATGTTATAAACTTCAGACACCTCTGCACCTTGTTGCTTCCTTTTTCTCCTTTGCTTCGGTCGAATGACTGGGGTTGGAGGGAAGGGAGGTGATGTTTAACAGCTTTGCTGTGGTGCTCTTTGCAGCCTCCTGCTGGGCAGGAGTGATATTCCCAATAGTAATTAGATGATCCGTGGACTCACTGTGTCAAGAAAGAAATACATTTATCAGGTAAGCATACATTTTGTTTTTCTTTTTAAATCAGAAAATGTGTGTAGTTAATCAGGGATTCCCTGGTGTTTGTTGCCATATAGTGACACTTTACTTAAGACCTGTTTAATTAGTTTTATCTGAAGTTATCGTACTGATTAAGTACAGTTTTAAGGCATCTCTCTAGGTCTTTATTCTTTCAGATGTAGACCGTGTTCATGTTCATAATCATGTTGTCTTAGCATGATTGAATTTATACTGTATTTTATTTACATTATAGTGTTTGCCTGTACCACTTATGATGTATTTTTTTCTGTCCCTTGTTTAAGGAATGTTTTGCCTGGGATTTTCATCCCTCTGAGAGATCTTAATTGTATCTTAAAGTAAACCATTGGAATAGAGTTTGCTATAAGCTTTCTGTTTGCTTATTTTATTTATTTTCTGCTTTATATTGACAGTATTCTGCCATTCAGGTATATGCTTAACTTTAGATATATGTCCTTCTTTTTCATCAGAAGGGACAATCATTTTGCATAAATGACTATTTACCTTTGAAGAGGAATAGGGTCAAGGTTTCTATACAGACCTTTTTTGTAAATTCCCAAATAGGGAACTTTCTGTCCCCTTTAAGACTTTGTGTCTCAAAACGTCTTCAGGGTTTCGTCCTTCACTTGGAGACTAATTGTTCCTTCTGTGCTAGAGGGTCAGTTCATGACTACCATAGCTCTGAAGGATGTGTCTCTTCATGTTCCCATTCTCAGGGAACATCTCCAGTTCTCTGTGGTTTGCTTTTCTGGGCAGACATTTCCAGTCGGTAGCCCTTTCCTTTGGGCTGGCTAGGGTTCCTCGAATCTTTACATGGTCCTAAGGACTCTCTTGACGGTGGTCTGATCTCAGAGACTAGTGGTGAAGCTTTACCTGGATGACATTTTGATTCAAGCAACATCTTTTCAACTAACAAAATATCATACAGGGATGTTGTCTTTTCTACGTTCCATGAATGGACAGTGAATCTGGAAAGCGTTCCCTTGTTCCAGCTGCAAGGGTGTATTTCTTAGGTACAATCAGATTCCCTGTCCATAAAAACATAATTTATGTAAGAACTTACCTGATAAATTAATTTCTTTCGTAGTGGCAAGAGTCCATGAGCTAGTGACGTATGGGATATACATTCCTACCTGGAGGGGGCAAAGTTTCCCAAACCTCAAAATGCCTATAAATACACCTCCCACCTCACTGATACTTTAGTTTAATGGATAGCCAAGAAGTGAGGTGTAAAAAGCATACAAAAAAGAGGAACTGGAAAAATGAATAGGCTTTATACAAAAAAAATCATAACCACAAAAAATAGGGTGGTTCTCATGGACTCTTGCCACTATGAAAGAAATGAATTTATCAGGTAAGTTCTTACATAAATTATGTTTTCTTTCATGTAAGTGGCAAGAGTCCATGAGCTAGTAACATATGGGATAGAATACCCAAGATGTGGAAGTCCACGAGTCACTAGAGAGGGAGGGATAAAAATAAAAACATCTATTTCCGCTGAGAAATGAAATCCCAAACAATAATTAAGTTTTCTTAAATATCTAAAAAAAAAAAAATCAAGGCATGAGAATCAAGCTAAGACAGCTAGCTGCCTGAAAAAACTTCCTACCAAAGGCTGCTTCCGACAAAGCAAAGACCTAAAAAATAATCAAATGACAAAGTATGCAAAGTAGGCCAAGTTGCTGCTTTGCAAAGTTGATCAACTAAAGCTTTATTCTTGAGAGCCCAAGAAGTGGAAACTGATCTAGTAGATTGAGCTGTAATTTTCTAAGCTTTGTGAATCAAGTCTGAACCAAAAAAACAGAGAAATAACAGACTTTCTGACCTTTACTGGAGACAGAAAAAATAACAAAAAAACTTGAAGTCATTCTGAAATCTCAACATATTTCAAAGCTCTTACCACATCCAAAGAATGTAAAGAACACTACAAGAGCATTCTTAAAATTAGGACACAAAGAAGGAACAACAATTTCCTTATTGATGTTGTTAGAATTCACAACTTTAGGCAAAAATGTAAATTAAATCCGCAAAACGGCTTTATCTGGATGGGAAAATCAGATAAAGACACTCACAAGAGAGAGCAGATAATACAAAAACTTCTCAAGCAGAAGAGATAGCTAAAATAAATAACTATTTCCAAGAAAGCAATTTAATGTCCAGAGATTACATATCCTATTGAGAGAGAAACAAGCGCAAGCCCATATCAAGGTAGACGTTATATGCTTTATTCCACACACTGCGGTTAAAAACACAAGATAAAAAATTTAACAAAACGAGAAAAGAGATCTAATGGCACTACATTTAAATAAATAGGAACTTCAGCCCTATAAAAGGATACTTAGGTATTATTAACTTAAGTTCCAGGGTTGGTGCTGTGTATATTAGAGACTGAGATTTGCTGAAATTGGGGAGAATTGGAGACCCTCCACAACAAGTATACATAAATAGCACTCCTGAGTTCTAAAATGTGGGTAATCCCAATATATATTTGTAATCACAGAGAACTGGTGTCAATTCATTTAGATGACAAAAATGGGTCAAATAGATGTGAGAGAATACATTAAAATGTAACTTTTATTGGTTCACTTAATTAAAATTATTAAAGTATATTAAAGTATCCCAATCAGGGAAGAATAGTGGAACGTCTTAACATCTTAGTCCAAATACCGGTCTCTAGTATCTTTCAGTAAATTGACACCAAGTTTGTTCCTGTTGTTTGATTGTTTCAATGGAGCAGCACAAAGCTCCGCCCTATGCAAACTTTTTCAAGAGGATAAATGGTTATGCTTTCGGCTACTGAACGTGCCCTTAAATTACTACTACTTCCTTTCTTATTGGCTGCTGGACGGCCAATCCGGTGTAGCAATCCGGACAAGAAAAAAAGAAAGAAAAAAAAGGAAGAAAAGCAGAGAATGAAGCCAAGAAAAAAAAAATATATATATATTTAAAACATGCTTGGTGTCCTTGAGATGGCTTTCTAAGCCTAGGACTAGTCGCTGCAAAATCTCGTCCACCCAATTAGATAATGGTTCTAGGACTGACTCTAGGCCCGATATTATTGGTCTACCTACCTTTTATATCATTTAACCCT
The DNA here is from genome assembly GCF_027579735.1 of Bombina bombina. NCBI lineage: Eukaryota > Metazoa > Chordata > Amphibia > Anura > Bombinatoridae > Bombina > Bombina bombina. The sequence continues at coordinate 358,278,124 of NC_069499.1, forward strand.
TTGTGTGTCTTAGGGAGATGGTAAAACGGGGATTTTCGGATTTTCAACATAGAGAGCGTCCAGGGTTGTTCTATCCATGAACCCATTCTCTAGGCCATCATCCAGTAAGGATAGTAGTTTTTCTTCAATTCTACGTGTTGGATCTCTAGCAAGTTTAGTGTATACTTGATTCTCATTTAGTTGTCTATGTGATTCACTAATGTACCACTCTCTATCGCATACCACTATACTGTTTCCTTTGTCAGATCGTTTTATCACTATCTTTTCGTTGTCTTCAAGTTTTTTAACTGCCTCTCTCTCTTTTGAGAGTAAGATTAGATTTAGAGGTTTTTTCTTTTCCTAGCTCTTTTAGAATAGTCAGATTTTCTACTACTCTTTATGAAAAAGCTCTAACTGATGGCCTCTAGACCTAGTGGGGTAAAAATTGGATTTACGTTTCTTAATAATATTGTGTCCTGTTTGTGTTTCCCCATCTACAGAATCTGACCATTCAGTAATAGAGCATTCCTCATTATCCTTTATCTTAAAGTGTTTTTTTATGGTCAATTGTCTGATAAATTTATTCACGTCCAGAACTGTTTGAAAAAGATTAAAATCTTTACTGGGATCTGACTACTCTAAAAGAGCTAGGAAAAGAAAAAACCTCTAAATCTAATCTTACTCTCAAAGAGAGAGAGGCAGTTAAAAAACTTGAAGACAACGAAAAGATAGTGATAAAACAATCTGACAAAGCAAACAGTATAGTGGTATGCGATAGAGAGTGGTACATTAGTGAATCACATAGACAACTAAATGAGAATCAAGTATACACTAAACTTGCTAGAGATCCAACACGTAGAACTGAAGAAAAACTACTATCCTTACTGGATGATGGCCTAGAGAATTGGTTCATGGATAGACCAACCCTGGACGCTCTCTATGTTGAAAATCCGAAAATCCCCCTGTTTTACCATCTCCCTAAGACACACAAAGGGTTAAATGATATAAAAGGTAGACCAATAATATCGGGCCTAGAGTCAGTCCTAGAACCATTATCTAATTGGGTGGACGAGATTTTGCAGCCACTAGTCCTAGGCTTAGAAAGCCATCTCAAGGACACCAAGCATGTTTTAAATATATTTGATAAATTTGAGTGGAAAGAAACATATAGTTGGTTGTTAGTAGACGTTGTTTCACTTTATTCTAAGATCCTACATAGTCTTGGTCTAAAAGCAGTTGAATATTTTCTAGATCTTAAAGCCACATTTGACCCTTACTTTAAGAAATTTATCCTGGAAGTAATAGAATTTCTCCTTGAGCACAATTATTTTGTGTTCGCAGGAGAGTTCTATTTGCAAAAACAAGATACTGCAATGGGGGCGCATTTTGCGCCCTCATATGCGAACCTATTTATGGGGTGGCTTGAAAGGAACCTTATTATGAACGATGACAATCCATTTATAGGATTTATCCACCTGTATAAAAGGTTCATAGACGATTTGCCGTTTGTATGGGATGGGGATGAGGAAGGAAAAAATATGTTAATTGCCTACCTAAACAATAACAGAATGGGTATGAAATTTACCTCTGAATGGAACATAGAAAAAATCAACTATTTAGATCTAGTTCTTATTGCTGACAAACATAATAATAAAGTAATAACAGACCTATTCAGAAAACCTATAGCAGGGAATGCATTACTACACGCAAAAAGTAACCATCCTAAACATGTCATAAAAGGAATAATAAAGGCCAAATGATATGTGCAAGAAGGAATTGTTCACAACAAAAAGGGTTTGATAAAGCTAGATCTGAACTAACAGAGAGGGTGGTGGCTAGAGGATACAATTATAATCAGGTAGCTAATATTGGGGATAAAGTGAATCAAATGGAAAGAAAAGACCTATTACAGGTTAAACAGAAAAATGACAGAGGATGAGAGGTTATTGTTTATTACCCAATATTCAAACCAATACACTGAAATCTGTAATATAATAAATAAATATCTGCCACTAATGTATGGGGATGAAGCTCTAAAATCCATTGTTGATAAAGGCTGTAGATTTGTATAGAAAAAGGGCAAATCAACTGCGAATATCCTCTCCCCAAGTGAGTTAAAAAGCAGAAATAAAGATGAAGGGAGTGCCTGGTTAAGATCAAATGGCACCTTCAAATGTGGGAACAAAAGATGCAGAGCATGTGGATATATAAAAGTTACAAAAACATACCAGTCATATACCACAGGGAAAGAATATAACGTGAAAGGATGTATAAAATGTTTTACGGATCATGTGATTTATTTGGTTGAATGCAAAGAGCATAAAAAACAGTATATTGGAATGACAACCAGAGATATAAGAACTCGTATATGTGAGCATATATCTTATATTGAAAATGACAATTCATGCTCTGCGCTAGCAGCCCACTTTATTGAGGAACATGATCAAAATTTAAAATCCTTTAGCTGGTCTGCTATAGAACATGTTGGTAAGCCTCACAGAGGAGGTGATAGGCTTAACCTACTCAAAAAACAAGAAGCCTATTGGATTTTTGTATTTAACACCATGGTCCCCCAAGGATTTAACTCGGAACACAATATTATCAATTGTTGGATATAACTATATTATGATTTAATGTGATCTCCATCTAAATCTGTGATAATTAGCATTTTCAGTTATTTTCCATTAACTTAGTGCCATTGTAAAGTATTTCTTTAATTACTGAGATATATAAAATAAAATCCATTTTCCTTTGCACTTTTTAAAATAAAGTATAGCGATATAGATGTCATCTAAAATTGTTGGATTTTGAGTAGCCTATATAACTAGATATATTGTATATATTATATTTGTCTAGACATTGAAGCCAAATTCATAGTCGCAAAAATGTCCTGACTAAGTGCTAGAAATATATATACACAAACTCTGCTCATTGTATAGCTTCTCTATGATTATCCCTCATAAAGATATGTGATTGGTGTGAAAGTTGTGGGAGTAACCTTAACAGAAGGTATTAACAGGTAAGAGAGGTTCCGGTATGGTCTATGAATAAGGTGTGCTTGTTTCGCCGAAACGCGTAAGACCGAACCTCTTTGCTTCCATGAATGTGTGTACATTGATGTCCGTTTGTATGGATAGCCGGTTTCTTTCATGTAATTAGCAAGAGTCCATGAGCTAGTGACGTATGGGATATACATTCCTACCAGGAGGGGCAAAGTTTCCCAAACCTCAAAATGCCTATAAATACACCCCTCACCACACCCACAAATCAGTTTTACAAACTTTGCCTCCTATGGAGGTGGTGAAGTAAGTTTGTGCTAGATTCTACGTTGATATGCGCTCCGCAGCAGGTTGGAGCCCGGTTTTCCTCTCAGCGTGCAGTGAATGTCAGAGGGATGTGAGGAGAGTATTGCCTATTTGAATTCAATGATCTCCTTCTACGAGGTCTATTTCATAGGTTCTCTGTTATCGGTCGTAGAGATTCATCTCTTACCTCCCTTTTCAGATCGACGATATACTCTTATATATACCATTACCTCTACTGATTTACGTTTCAATACTGGTTTGGCTTTCTACAACATGTAGATGAGTGTCCTGGGGTAAGTAAGTCTTATTTTCTGTGACACTCTAAGCTATGGTTGGGCACTTTTTTATAAAGTTCTAAATATATGTATTCAAACATTTATTTGCATTGACTCAGGATGTTCAACGTTCCTTATTTCAGACAGTCAGTTTCATATTTGGGATAATGCATATGAATAAATCAATTTTTTCTTACCTTAAAATTTGACTTTTTTCCCTGTGGGCTGTTAGGCTCGCGGGGGCTGAAAATGCTTCATTTTATTGCGTCATTCTTGGCGCGGACTTTTTTGGGGCAAAATTTTTTTCTGTTTCCGGCGTCATACGTGTCTCCGGAAGTTGCGTCATTTTTGACGTTTTTTTGCGCCAAAAGTGTCGGCGTTCCGGATGTGGCATCATTTTTGGCGCCAAAAGCATTTAGGCGCCAAATAATGTGGGCGTCTTTTTTGGCGCTAAAAAAATATGGGCGTCACTATTGTCTCCACATTATTTAAGTCTCATTATTTATTGCTTCTGGTTGCTAGAAGCTTGTTCACTGGCATTTTTTCCCATTCCTGAAACTGTCATTTAAGGAATTTGATCAATTTTGCTTTATATGTTGTTTTTTCTATTACATATTGCAAGATGTCCCACGTTGACACTGAGTCAGAAGATACTTCTGGAAAATCGCTGCCTGGTGCTGGATCTACCAAAGCTAAGTGTATCTGCTGTAAACTTATGGTATCTGTTCCTCCAGCTGTTGTTTGTACTGATTGTCATGACAAACTTGTTAATGCAGATATTTCCTTTAGTACTGTTACATTACCTGTTGCAGTTCCATCAACATCTAATGTTCAGAGTGTTCCTGATAACATAAGAGATTTTGTTTCTAAATCCATTAAGAAGTCTATGTCTGTTATTCCTCCTTCTAGTAAACGTAAAAAGTCTTTTAAAACTTCTCATTTTTCAGATGAATTTTTAAATGAACATCATCATTCTGATTCTGATAATGGTTCTTCTGGTTCAGAGGATTCTGTCTCAGAGGTTGATGCTGATAAATCTTCATATTTATTTAAAATGGAATTTATTCGTTCTTTACTTAAAGAAGTCCTAATTGCATTCAAAATAGAGGATTCTGGTCCTCTTGATACTAAATCTAAACATTTAAATAAGGTTTTTAAATCTCCTGTAGTTATTCCAGAAGTTTTTCCTGTCCCTGATGCTATTTCTGAAGTAATTTCCAGGGAATGGAATAATTTGGGTAATTCATTTACTCCTTCTAAACGTTTTAAGCAATTATATCCTGTGCCATCTGACAGATTAGAGTTTTGGGACAAAATCCCTAAGGTTGATGGGGCTGTCTCTACTCTTGCTAAGCGTACTACTATTCCTACGGCAGATAGTACTTCCTTTAAGGATCCTTTAGATAGGAAAATTGAATCCTTTCTAAGAAAAGCTTACTTGTGTTCAGGTAATCTTCTTAGACCTGCTATATCTTTAGCGGATGTTGCTGCAGCTTCAACTTTTTGGTTAGAAGCTTTAGCGCATCAAGTAACAGATCATAATTCTCATAGCATTATTAATCTTCTTCAACATGCTAATAATTTTATTTGTGATGCCATCTTTGATATCATTAGAGTTGATGTCAGGTATATGTCTCTAGCTATTTTAGCTAGAAGAGCTTTATGGCTTAAAACTTGGAATGCTGATATGTCTTCTAAGTCTACTCTGCTTTCCCTTTCTTTCCAGGGTAATAAATTATTTGGTTCTCAGTTGGATTCTATTATCTCAACTGTTACTGGAGGGAAAGGAACTTTTTTACCACAGGATAAAAAATCTAAAGGTAAATTTAGGTCTAATCGTTTTCGTTCCTTTCGTCACAACAAGGAACAAAAGCCTGATCCTTCATCCTCAGGAGCGGTATCAGTTTGGAAACCATCTCCAGTCTGGAATAAATCCAAGCCTTTTAGAAAACCAAAGCCAGCTCCTAAGTCCACATGAAGGTGCGGCCCTCATTCCAGCTCAGCTGGTAGGGGGCAGATTACGTTTTTTCAAAGAAATTTGGATCAATTCCATTCACAATCTTTGGATTCAGAACATTGTTTCAGAAGGGTACAGAATTGGCTTCAAGATAAGGCCTCCTGCAAAAAGATTTTTTCTTTCCCGTGTCCCAGTAAACCCAGCGAAGGCTCAAGCATTTCTGAAATGTGTTTCAGATCTAGAGTTGGCTGGAGTAATTATGCCAGTTCCAGTTTTGGAACAGGGGCTGGGGTTTTATTCGAATCTCTTCATTGTACCCAAGAAGGAGAATTCCTTCAGACCAGTTCTGGATCTAAAAATATTGAATCGTTATGTAAGGATACCAACATTCAAAATGGTAACTGTAAGGACTATCCTGCCTTTTGTTCAGCAAGGGTATTATATGTCTACAATAGATTTACAGGATGCATATCTGCATATTCCGATTCATCCAGATCACTATCAGTTTCTGAGATTCTCTTTCCTAGACAAGCATTACCAGTTTGTGGCTCTACCGTTTGGCCTAGCAACAGCTCCAAGAATTTTTACAAAGGTTCTCGGTGCCCTTCTGTCTGTAATCAGAGAACAGGGTATTGTGGTATTTCCTTATTTGGACGATATCTTGGTACTTGCTCAGTCTTCACATTTAGCAGAATCTCATACGAATCGACTTGTGTTGTTTCTTCAAGATCATGGTTGGAGGATCAATTTACCAAAAAGTTCATTGATTCCTCAGACAAAGGTAACCTTTTTAGGTTTCCAGATAGATTCAGTGTCCATGACTCTGTCTTTGACAGACAAGAGACGTCTGAAATTGATATCAGCTTGTCGAAACCTTCAGTCACAATCATTCCCTTCGGTAGCCTTATGCATGGAAATTCTAGGTCTTATGACTGCTGCATCGGACGCGATCCCCTTTGCTCGTTTTCACATGCGACCTCTTCAGCTCTGTATGCTGAACCAGTGGTGCAGGGATTACACAAAGATATCTCAATTAATATCTTTAAAACCGATTGTACGACACTCTCTGACGTGGTGGACAGATCACCATTGTTTAGTTCAGGGGGCTTCTTTTGTTCTTCCGACTTGGACTGTAATTTCAACAGATGCAAGTCTTACAGGTTGGGGAGCTGTGTGGGGGTCTCTGAAAGCACAAGGGGTTTGGGAATCTCAGGAGGTGAGATTACCGATCAATATTTTGGAACTCCGTGCAATTTTCAGAGCTCTTCAGTCATGGCCTCTTCTAAAGAGAGAATCGTTCATTTGTTTTCAGACAGACAATGTCACAACTGTGGCATACATCAATCATCAAGGAGGGACTCACAGTCCTCTGGCTATGAAAGAAGTATCTTGAATTCTGGTATGGGCGGAATCCAGCTCCTGTCTAGTTTCTGCGGTTCATATCCCAGGTATAGACAATTGGGAAGCGGATTATCTCAGTCGCCAAACGTTACATCCGGGCGAATGGTCTCTTCACCCAGAGGTATTTCTTCAGATTGTTCAAATATGGGGACTTCCAGAAATAGATGGCCTCTCATCTAAACAAGAAACTTCCCAGGTATCTGTCCAGATCCAGGGATCCTCAAGTGGAAGCAGTGGATGCATTGTCACTTCCTTGGAAGTATCATCCTGCCTATATCTTTCCGCCTCTAGTTCTTCTTCCAAGAGTAATCTCCAAGATTCTGAAGGAATGCTCGTTTGTTCTGCTGGTAGCTCCAGCATGGCCTCACAGGTTTTGGTATGCGGATCTTGTCCGGATGGCTTCTTGCCAACCGTGGACTCTTCCGTTAAGACCAGACCTTCTGTCGCAAGGTCCTTTTTTCCATCAGGATCTCAAATCCTTAAATTTAAAGGTATGGAGATTGAACGCTTGATTCTTGGTCAAAGAGGTTTCTCTGACTCTGTGATTAATACTATGTTACAGGCTCGTAAATCCGTATCTAGGGAGATATATTATAGAGTCTGGAAGACTTATATTTCTTGGTGTCTTTCTCATCATTTTTCCTGGCATTCTTTTAGAATTCCGAGAATTTTAAAGTTTCTTCAGGATGGTTTGGATAAAGGTTTGTCTGCAAGTTCCTTGAAAGGACAAATCTCTGCTCTTTCTGTTCTTTTTCACAGAAAGATTGCTAATCTTCCTGATATTCATTGTTTTGTACAAGCTTTGGTTCGTATAAAACCTGTCATTAAGTCAATTTCTCCTCCTTGGAGTTTGAATTTGGTTCTGGGGGCTCTTCAAGCTCCTCCGTTTGAACCTATGCATTCATTGGACATTAAATTACTTTCTTGGAAAGTTTTGTTCCTTTTGGCCATCTCTTCTGCCAGAAGAGTTTCTGAATTATCTGCTCTTTCTTGTGAGTCTCCTTTTCTGATTTTTCACCAGGATAAGGCGGTGTTGCGAACTTCTTTTAAATTTTTACCTAAGGTTGTGAATTCTAACAACATTAGTAGAGAAATTGTGGTTCCTTCATTATGTCCTAATCCTAAGAATTCTAAGGAGAAATCATTGCATTCTTTGGATGTAGTTAGAGCTTTGAAATATTATGTTGAAGCTACTAAGAATTTCCGAAAGACTTCTAGTCTATTTGTTATCTTTTCCGGTTCTAGGAAAGGTCAGAAGGCTTCTGCCATTTCTTTGGCATCTTGGTTGAAATCTTTAATTCATCATGCTTATGTCGAGTCGGGTAAAACTCCGCCTCAAAGGATTACAGCTCATTCTACTAGGTCAGTTTCTACTTCCTGGGCGTTTAGGAATGAAGCTTCGGTTGATCAGATTTGCAAAGCAGCAACTTGGTCTTCTTTGCATACTTTTACTAAATTCTACCATTTTGATGTGTTTTCTTCTTCTGAAGCTGTTTTTGGTAGAAAAGTACTTCAGGCAGCTGTTTCAGTTTGAATCTTCTGCTTATATTTTCAGTTTTTTTCTTTATAAGATTTAAACTTTATTTTTGGGTGTGGATTTTTTTCAGCGGAATTGGCTGTCTTTATTTTATCCCTCCCTCTCTAGTGACTCTTGCGTGGAAGATCCACATCTTGGGTAGTCATTATCCCATACGTCACTAGCTCATGGACTCTTGCTAATTACATGAAAGAAAACATAATTTATGTAAGAACTTACCTGATAAATTCATTTCTTTCATATTAGCAAGAGTCCATGAGGCCCACCCTTTTTTTGTGGTGGTTATGATTTTTGTATAAAGCACAATTATTCCAATTCCTTATTTTATATGCTTTCGCACTTTTTTATCACCCCACTTCTTGGCTATTCGTTAAACTGAATTGTGGGTGTGGTGAGGGGTGTATTTATAGGCATTTTGAGGTTTGGGAAACTTTGCCCCTCCTGGTAAGAATGTATATCCCATACGTCACTAGCTCATGGACTCTTGCTAATATGAAATAAATGAATTTATCAGGTAAGTTCTTACATAAATTATGTTTTTATTCTACGTCGAAACAATAAAGAAGAAAGCTTTTTAAGTGAATTGGGACTTTGTTTCTCTAAATCATTTGCAAACGGGGAGGAGTTTGCTGCCGAGCCCCCTATCACTATTGAGCGGCCAGAAGGAGGTGTGTGGATACATCAGAGAACCGGATCAGCATAAAGAGTTTAGATGAAAAAGCAGTGTCTGCAAGTGTGGAGGTGAGCGGTCTAAGACAAGGGAGTTCACTTCACCAGGTAAGACCTATTATTCCCCAAGGATGGAGCTTGTGAATGAATTAAATGGATATGAGCCAAGGCGACCGCTTGAAGTTGCGGGGTGTGTGAACTGATTTATTGCTTGTGTTACCGCTGTCTCACTGAAACTGCTAGGGTCTTACCAGTGTTACTGTCTGCTTATAAATCTGCACCATTACGTCCTGTCTTATTTATGGTATGCTTTGAACATTACTACTTTAACTGTTGTGGACATTGCAAAATTGTCTCCAGCTGTCTTGCCCTTCAATCCTCCTCAAAGCCATCAGTGGCCTGGTGCATAGAGGTAATTGAGCTCATGGTATCCACTATAGATGTGATTCCATTTGTCAAATTCCATCTCCGGCCTCTTCAGCTGTGCATGCTGAGGCAGTGGAACAGCGATCATTCAGACCTATCCCAACTGATCTCTTGGGACAACGGGTCGAGGGAATCTCTCTCTTGGTGACTCCATCCAGATCAGCTGTCCCAAGGGACATCCTTCCTCAGACCATCTTGGGATATTGCGACTACGGACGCGGGTATCTCAGGTTGGGGAGTGGTTTGGGGTGCCAGGAAAACACAGGGCAGGTGGAATCGGAAAGAGTCTCTTCTCCCGATCAACATCCTGGCACTTCGGGCGATCTTCAACGCTCTGGGGGCTTGGCTCCTCCTGGGTTCGTCCAAGTTCATCAAATTCCAGACGGACAACATTACCTTGGTGGCTTACATCAACCATCAGGGAGGAACGAGAAGCTCCCTAGCTATGAGGGAAGTTTCTCAGATTCTGGAGTGGGCACAGCCCCACGACTGCTCGCTATCAGGGATCCACATCCCGGGTGTAGACAACTGGGAAGCAGATTTTCTCAGCAGTCGGTCGTTTCATCCAGGGGAATGGTCTCTTAACCCTGAAGTGTTTGCTGAGATTTGCAACAGTTGCGGGATTCCAGAGATAGATCTCATGGGGTCCAGACTCCACTTCGAGCTACCCAGATATGGGTCGCGGTCCAGGGATCCCCAGGCAGAACTGATAGATGCCTTTGCAGTGCCTTGGTGATTTAACTTAGTTTACATATTTCCACCTTTACCACTTCTACCTCGTGTAGTGGCACGCATCAAACAGGAGCAAGCGGTGGTTTGCGGATCTAGTGGGGATGTCATTGTCCCCTCCATGGAGGTTGTCCTGTCGCAAAGACCTGCTGGTACAGGGCCCCTTTGTGCATCAGAATCTAGATTTTCTGAGGCTGACTGTGTGGAGATTGAACCCTTAGTCTTAGCCAGAAGAGGATTTTCTGAGAGGGTGATTGATACTCTCATTCAAGCCAGAAAGCCGGTCACCCGTCGCATCTATCATAAGGTGTGGAGGACCTACTTACTCTGGTGTGAAACTCGTGGATATTCCTGGCATAAGGTCAGGGTATCCAGAATTCTTTCCTTCCTTCAGGATGGTTTGGAGAGGGGACTTGCCGCCAGTTCCTTAAGGGGACAGATTTCGGCTCTATCTGTGTTGTTACACAATAAGCTCACTGAGTTCCCTGATGTACAGTCTTTTGTTCAGGCTCTGTCCAAGATCAGGCCTGTGTTTAGACAT